>NW_009606904.1:2660-16912 GCF_000690535.1 Cariama cristata | reverse complement strand
GAATGAAGAAATCATACAACTGTAATAACCAGTTATTCATTATTATTGATACATTAGGAACATGAAGTGAATAATTAAAGAGATGTTTCTGCTTCAGAAAAAGATTATCAGACTGATGGGCCAATTACTTTGTCCTAGAATGTAACTTAGTTCACATAACTGGTAACAAATACTGAATCAGGTGTCTTTACCTTGCAAGTACCCATAGAAACAAGACTGGTGAAAAGTCCAACCTAAATCAGTCCTCCTAGCTGCCTAGATCAAAATCACAGTTTACAAAGAACACTAAATAGCCCCTCCCGCAGCAATATGACCCAGTTTGCTGTCTGAAGTCAACTAGCGTATTCTCCAAAAATTCGTATTTAATTTTTTGGCCTCTATATCACATGGAGCACCAGGCAACTTATTTCGCACACTCTATTGATGGATTGCCAAATTAGTCCATCTTCTTTAGTTACTAAAGTAAAAGAAAACATAGAGAAATATAGGCAAGATTCAAACAACAAAAGACTTGACTAAGCTTCTAAATCCACAGTTAGTTTTTTAAGTTAGTTCAATAATGGATTTCCGTATATCAAACAATTTAATTTTTTTTTTTTGCTAAATAGTTTACACTGTTATTGTGGAATAGCATGAAACAGACTCTGCACCCCCTTTATTTACAGGAAACAAAAGCTGATTCTGAACGAACCTGACAAAGCAACATGTGTGGCCGAGACCAGAGCTGAGACCAAGCATCAAGGCTCTTTGGATAGAATATGCATTAACAGAACATCATTTGCAGATGTTCTTTATCCAGTTGGATTCCCTGGCTTTTCACTATCTCTGCTCACATGAGCCATGGCCAAAACAAACAAGTTGTCCTTTCCTTAGCAAAGTGCATTTGATGGTGCTGCGTGGATGGGAGGCCTCCAAAGCAATGGTTCTCAGCATTCCAGCTGATTAGCTCTTCTAATTGGCCATGTCTCCTCCCATCCCAGGATCTTCTCACAATAAATCTAGTTAGGAAAAGTTGCATAAAATACAGTATCAAGGAAGTACCACGGAGATGATGCGAAAGTAACATTCCTTTTCAAGCTACATTCCTAGCATAGAAGACCAAGAGTTTATTTCCTCTTGGCAGATGTAGAATGTAAACAATCTTTCTTGGTCATTTTGCAGCTTGATCATCTGTTTTTATGCGGTTTATATCCTGTCTCATCATGAGCAAGTATTAGGATGGAAAGCACAAGAAGAAATAAACAAGTTGGGCTGTGCTGGTGCTCCTCAAAATATTAAAACCTCTCAAGGACAGCCTGTTCCACCTTGCTTACATGCCCACTTAAAAAAGTCACCTCAATTAGGATCAGAAAGACAAGTCCTGTCGGGGATTTCTGCCTGTAGCATGTATATATACACTATATATATACTTCTAAAGATCATGCAGAAACTATTGATCAAACATTGTGTCACCACAGGATCCCAAGACATTTGCAATGCTTTATCTTTCTTCTTAAGACAGTTTCTAACTCTTGGCCTTTTTTACAGGCTTTTGTAGTGTGTGTGGTGGTAAGGGGTACAGATGGTCTCTAGATCCTTTTAGATTAAACATCTATTGCAGTTATCTACAATCACTAAGACCTGGAGTTGTTGACCAATGCAATTACCTCTACTACTCTGTCCTTATAAAGGGCCAATGCAAGTCATAGACTCTTCTTTTAGAAGGCTGCATCTAGAAGAAAAAGTCAATGCTTTAGATAAACTGCAGAGTCTCCAGTATTTGGAGTGAAATTATCTGAGATTATTACAAGGTGGCCCAAGTGTAGGATAATGCTTAATATAGCTGTGGAACCCTAATCCACAACAATCCACAACTCCTAGATTAAAGCTTCTTGAGATATCTGAGGTTTCTTGCCTTTTTCAACGAGATATAAAAGCCTTCCACTTCAGAATGGGCTCAGTTAAAGCAAACATACTTGTCTGATACAGTAGAAGAAAAGGAAATTACTATTAACCAACTGTGAAAAGGCTGAGCCAGTTTATTTGATTCTCTAAAGTCCTTCATGCAAAATAAATGCATGTTCTCAATAGAAGTTTGCAGCCAGGAAAGCTCAATTTCAAATAAGAACTGTAATGAATTACAGTAAGTATTTATACATTAAATACGTTCAATGATAAATCACACATTTTTGAACTTGAGAAAAGCAAGATAGACGTTAGATGAAATATTACACAGGTCATACAGGTGGCTCCTGTGAAACCTAGAACAAACTTACCTATAGGATCTCCAAAGAGCAATATTGTCTGAGATGAAATTTCCATGTTTCTTCCTCTTTAAACCAATTCCCTTTAGACATGTTATGTTTTCCGATGTGATTCACCTGTGAATGCAGCTGTCAATTACAGTAAACCTATTAAAACTATTTATTTTGGAGAGCAGTTATTTCACAGAATGTCTTTGTTACACATATTACTAACAAGGCATAATGATTGCACACAGCCTCGGTATAAGGAGTTAAGAGTTTGCATTTTTAATTTCCTGTACCTCTCTTGTATTTTTCACTTGGTTATTTGGAAAGCTGATACATATAATATTGAATGACTTGGCATGAAAAGTGAATCAACTTCAGTAATATGTAACTTTCAGAAAGACTGGACACAGATTTTTTTTAAAATTACATCTAGGTAGGGTATTTGAAATATGTTTGCAGTTCTGTTTAAATAAGAAAAATGCAACGACTAGTCTATAAAATCCCTTCCCCATTTCACTGATCTCTTTCTAATTTTCCTGATTTTCAGCATGCAGACAAGCAGCAAGGATTAAGGAAGGGCTGGAAAAAGTCTTCATGAAGCAGAAATGGATATTTAGAAATGTAAGCGTCAGACCAAAGTCACAGAGCTGTTTGCCATACTTATGCATTCAGTTCATGAAGCTTGGTAACTGTGAAGTGAGTACTTGACAAAAAAAAGAGGGGAAAAAAAAAGATAAATCCTCTCTCTACTTGAGTTTCCAGGCTTGGGAGTTGGCATGACAACTGTAAGCAAGTAGTCAAGTCAGGCACCAGCTGAGACTAAGAAGCCAATAAAGAGACATATAAAAACCAGGAATACAGAGAAGTGCTAGGAAAAGAAATTATAAAGTGTGGACATCACAGAGCTTTAGAAGTGTGGGCACTGGCACAAAGAGTGAGTAACTATGTCCCTGCATAGCAGTAGGCAGAGTATCATATAGCTGAGGTGGTGACTAGCTGTTTCTGCAGCGAATAAAAAGATTGTGCTACTCTAGGCAAAACTCCAGCTCTGTTGTGTGCCAACAGAAATAGCTGATCAGGCTGCACAAGAGCAGTTTCATAGTGAATGGCAAGTAGTAATACATAAAGAGCTTATTAATCTTGCTTTACCATTGAAGCAAGTTTAATTTCCAGAAAATATTTATTTATATCTAAATCAAAGGAAAGAAGAAGGGTGGCAAAAACAGTATCTGACATTTTTATGGATAACTCTAAATCATGTAAAGAAAGAGAAAAAAAAAGGGAAAAAAGGGGAAAAAAGAAAAGAGAGAGGTAGGTGTGTGAATAAGAGGAGACATTAATGGATGTGGTAGCATAAGTTAGTCTACATCTTCCTCTGCAGTGTTTTTAGTTTATTATTGTTACCTCAGCATTTTGACACAATAAATTATCTTCTGCCTACAACCGCCAGGCAAGTTGGTGAGTAGAGCAACTACCCTACTCCACAACACTGTACTTTTAGTCTTGAACTGGCCTCAGAATCCATTCTCTTCTTATATACTGGCATCACTGTCACATGTGAGGACAATCAAGGCCAGATTAGCCCACAGCAAAAGTCTTCAGTCCCATATTTCCTTATCCAAGTGCAGTTTGTAAAATGTCATCATTTTAATAACCTATTTCAATTGAAATTATGACCTAAAGTTGTTTGTGCACAATTACAATCTTATTCCTTGCCTTTTTTGTCTTTCAGAAATTTGGTCATTGTCATTTTTGTCAATTGACTAAAGTCTGCATATTTTTATTCCATTTTTAAAAAATACATCTATTTTAAACACAAACATAGCAGTGGGCTTAATGTGTATTTTATTCTCTAGCCTACCAAGGCCCCCCCATTACTTTTTTTCTGCCAGAAGCATGCCTTTAAAATAGGAGCAAGACCAGAGAGTCACTCTCACTTTCATTAAGCCAGACAGGGTGGACTGACCCCACTGCCAGTGGCATTTCCTACTTGAGATCCCTAAACGTGGTGGACTTGACAACTCTGAAATGGGAAAAAATGAATTTTCACTGAGATGGGGAAGCCTGAAAGCTTCTCACATGCTAGGCCAAAAAAAGGTTACAGCCTTTACCCCCAAGTAGCAACAGATGGGAATTATTCCATTCCTTCCACTTCAGGTACTTATTTCCTGACCTATTACTACAATTATTCTTTTGAGAAGTGATATTTGAGTTTGCTAATTTTAACTTGTAAATTTTTAAATCTATTGTATTCACAAGGAATCATCTTGTGGAAGGCTCATCTCCCGAAGGTATAACAGTTCTTCAACACACAAATTATATTTCATGTGATATTTCAAATATGAAAATAACAAGCAGCAGTCCACAGAGGAAGGTTTTGTTTATTTCAAGTAAACCCATCTCAAGGACAAAAGCTGGAGAGGACAACCCCAAAACACAGGCTCTTCTTAACACAGACATCACTGGAGAAGAGAGAAGGATGTTCTCTCCTTAAAATTTTGAAGTAAGGGAGTAATCAGAAAAGGTTTTTTACCTCACAAAGGTTTAACACCGCTAAATCTTTTATTAGAAACTTTAATAATGTGCTTAAACAATTCCATCACTATATACTGTGTGTATATATATAATACATGCTATCACTATAATTCATGCTGAATGTTAAGCCCCTTGCATCATGGTTATTATACAGGGTGAAGTCCTCAATAAGTCTTATTGAATGACCTGCTTCAGATACACTTTTGTTCTACAGCATCAACAAAATGGATGTTGCAATTGAAAAGTTGCAACTATCCTTTCTGCACCTTTCTTATTATTTTGAACACAGAAATATTACCATTGGGAAAAAAAAAAAGATTTCTTTTGCTGGACATGTTTCATTTTTATGGTAATTTGGCCTCAAACATAACTCAATCTCTCCAGGTTACAGAAGATTTTAAAATGTTTACAGGAGAGAGTGAGTAAAAATGGAGCATGCTAATGAACCAGCACTTTAACTGGTCTAAGGAAAAGCCAGTAATGGTATAACAAATAATGCCAACTGAAGATCTGGCCCAAAATACAGCGTATATTCAGCTTAACAGAGGAGTCACTGAGGCAGAGAAGTCAATACAAGTCAAATATTCTGTGCTTACTGCACTTTCCCTTAAGAAAAGTATGTGTATGTTATACCACAGATACAAGTATACTGTTTCATTAGAAAGTGCAGCTAAATGAGTATTTTTTTAAAGACCAGTCTCTACACTTTCAGGCTGGATAGCACTGGTTTGTGTTAAGCAAGTATCCTGGAGGCATTAGTGTTTACTTTCTTTTCTCATATGGACTGTACAATCAACAGTAGGTCAGCTATAACTAGTCACTGCAATATAAAATTATTTATGAAAGAATAAGGACAATCAAGTCACAGTAATAAACAATAGATCAGAATGACTGAATTCTCAATAAGTAACCTGAAAATACCATAAAAAATATATATCAACAAGATTCTTCTCCTATGTCTGTAGTTCTCCCTTCTGCCCCTATTCCCTTCCTCTGCCTCTGAAACCAACTTTCTGAACCTACATAGATTAAGAATGAGATATCTGTAACATGAGACATTTGCACTGATCCTATAGATTGCTGTTACCAAGCAGTCCATCACAAATGTGGCTTCTATTAAGTTTTATTACTTTCAGGATGTTAATTTTGGTACAGGCTTATTTTCCTAATTTTGTGCAAAAACACTACCCATCATGTTAAACAAACAGAGGTGAGGAGGTGGAAAAAAAAATAAGAGTGAGTTAAAACAACACCAACAGAACAATGCTGATGTAGATATCTAAATATCCAGCATTAATCGGAAATAGTTTCTTTTTGACAATTTTACAGTGACTAACTGAACAAGACTAGGCACAAGCCCTCTCAAGACTCTACAGCATGTTATTCTATCTATATTATACAAGGCTACAAAAATAAAAACTACATTGTATATGACTATGGAAATTCACATTCTAAATCCAGTGTGCTACATGAGAAATATGTAAGAGTTCTTAATCAAAGAAAACACTCAGTTTTGAACATAACTCAGCATCCAGAGTCCAAGTGACTTCAGACTTCCCAGAAGATTGTGACTTTCAAGCAGAACCATCAGTTATCATGGTGATAGCTGGGAGCAGGTGAGCATTGTTCTTCACAATCTGATATGGAAAAGAAAAATAGTTAATATTTAGATATTTTCTTTTATACTGTATGAAGAAAAATATAGTACCACCATAGTTCACAGAAGTATTGGAGTACTTCAAATGTTAAGAACTTAAGTTAAAAATACACAAAAATCACATTCAAACATGCTACAATTCTAAAAGTTAAACATTTAGCTATTAAGAAATTTCAGAATTTAGGTTGCCATCAAACCTTGTCAGCATTTATGTACATATATATTAACATACATTCTGATATTAAGTATTGTATAATTCTTTATGAATGAGCAGGGATCTTAGGGTAGTGGCATGGAAACTCAAAGGCTTGAGGAGGTTGTTATCAGCAGGACATTAGAGTGAAAATGTACAGGAGACAAGAATTGGAAGAATTAAGGAGAAAAGGCATTTCTTTAGAAGAAATACTTAAATGCTGCCACAGAGGAGTAGATTCTATCTTTGTCTCTATCACAGATCAACCCACAACCCCCACAACTTCAGAGTCCTTTATTTCATGGCTGTGTAATTTGAAACATCTGGGAAGTCTGATTTTCAAAAGAAGTGACCTCTAAATTAAAGGTGCAAGTTTAGTTAGCAGAAGCTATATACAAATATTTAAATACTACATAAATTTTAATGACTATAAAACAGGTGATGAGCCTCCCAAATTAGACACTCAAAAATTACTGAGCTCTGTTCCTCAGTTAACCATCCCCAAAATAAAAGTAATACTTCCTTGTCTCACCAGCATGTTTTTAAGATAAGATTTTTTACTTATAGTGGTGAAAACAACAGACGTGCACATTACACCAGCCTATATATCCTCTCCTACTACCAAAACTACTGTAACACTCATCATCCTTGCTGCCCTCCCTGCCTACATTCTCCCCTTCACCATACCCTTTTTTGGGATTATGAATTACTTTTTTTCTCAGATCATTTAACTGTCAAGATAATTTTCACCTCTGACCTTACCCTCCAATATCTGCAGTGCTTCCTCTGTGTAGCATTGCCAGCAAATCAAATGAGCATATTCTATTCCATCATCCAGATTTTTAATGACAGGTAACACACGGCAGACACAGGATAAATTCTTGCAGAACCAAAGCTGATAAACCTGACAAGCTTTAGAAGAATTACCAACACAGATCAGGTGTAAGTTTTCCAGCTACTTTTAGCCACTATTATCATCTAGCCTACATGTTCTTAGACCCTGAGAATATGAGAGGACCTTCTTATTTATGTTAGGTGTTCTTATAACTCTTTCCTTACCAGCTCCATACATTAAGCTATGTGTCATAGCAAGCCTCTTTTTTGTCCACAATGCCAGACACTATCACGTACTGTTCTTTGGACCTAAATGCAAGCAACATATTCAGCTAAAGTAATCTGTAACACAATACTATAAAGTATAATGGAATACTACCAATAAATCAGCCATTTTAAACAATTCTCAGCTACAGTATGAGCAACAGCTTTGATCTGATATCACATTTCATCATGTGGTATTAAGTACTGTGTAATCAAAATGCAAATATTTATAAAAATAAAAGAATGCAAGGACTACAATGCTTTTGCTTCTACTTCATTTTTCTAGGTCCTCTCATTTTAATTAGTAAATGTTTTGAAAAATTCTACAAACACTTTATCAAGGTACTTATACAAATGAAGTGCCTGCACAGAGCAATTCCCAATACAAGATTAAAAATATGTATTTCTCTGCTTCAAAGGCTAACCATCTGCAGTGTTAAGAGAAAGACAGAATGTTTATGTCTGCCCCTCTAAATACACATATATCCACAGGTCAATTTATATAGAAATGCTCAGTGCTTAAGACTGAAGGATTATATAACGCTGCCTTACTGCCCATTTTCACTACAAACTATGACTCTTAGTACCACGTTATCACCATATATAGCAAAAATGTGGTATTAAGAAGCAGTGACAAAATTTTACAGATTTTTCTATTAAATCTAGCGGTATCACTGTTGACATATGACACAAATATATAAGTTGGTGAAGAGGGTTGAATGAAATGGCCTTAAGTGATTTCAAACCCAGCGTAATTTTAAGCATATGAAACTCCCTTCAGGCACTAAAGAGACTTTATCTGGAGTTGGGTGTAGATTTCTATCACTCATATCCAAGACAGAGTAATTAAAACAGAGATGAGACACACTGGCATCTCCAGGGGAATCAAGAGTCTATCTGTCTATGGCAGCTTAAACAGCTTGGATTGTTTATCACAGCAAAACAGCCTAAAGGCATAGGACTGGACTCTATAAATATCAGAACACTAAATTCCAAAAGTTAAGTAGAGTTTTTTACGTTAAAGGATAATTTAGACACCTGAGAAGTAATGCATACTAAGCAGGAAGAAGTTATGTCAGAAATCAGAAGGTTGCCTACTACAGCCAGAATGTTCTCAAAGACGCTTGCAGTAGCAGCAAAAGGAGTAAAAAAACCTGAAATAACTTCTCAAAAGATGTGAATGGACTCATATGACATACTTTGATAGCAGATGACTAAACCTGATGATCCAGTCAGTCTTTCTAATCAAAACTTAGTCATGTGCCTAAACGGTTTCTTAAAAAACATCTAGGACTTCAGGCCAGATCTTTGGATGAAAGCACATGAGCACATGGCTCTATTAACGTCAAAGGCATGCTGAGTCATTACAGTTCAGGGTCTGCACGTAGTTTTCAATTATTTAAGACTCATGTTTACTAATTATGAAACAGGAGTTGGGAGAACATGTTGATGAAGCATGTTGATTACAATTTTTTGATACACGTGACTGACAAGCTAAGAAGGTGCTCTGTTGGACCTGCTTCGATGAACAATTAAGAACCAGTTGGGTTGTGAAAGTTGAGGGGAACCTTAGCTGCAAGGACCATAACACTGTGGAGTTTAAAATCCTGAGTCAAGTGAGCAAGATAAACGATAAAAATTACAATCCTGGCCTTCAAGAAAGCAGATCTTGCCTTGTTCAGAGATCTGCTTGGCAGGACCCATGGGATACTGCCATGGACAACAGGGCGCAGAAGAGCTGGCTGATTTTCAAGGACAACCTTATCAAAACACAAGAATAGTCCTTTCAGATACTCAGAAAAACAAGCAAGTACAGCAGAAGACCACAGAAGATGGATAAACAAATAGACTACTTGGAGAAAGGGAGACATTGCCTGAGCATGCAGGGATGCAGATACAAGAGCCAAAGCTCAGCTGAAGCCAAAACTAGCTAGAGATGTGAAAAGCAAAAATGAGAAAAGCTTCAATATCAGCAGCAAAAAAAAGTCTAAAGAAGAGGTGAGACCACTGCTTAACAGGGCAGGGGACCTAGGGATAAAGGAAATGGAAAAGTCTGAGGTACTAAATGCCTTTGTGCTTCTGCTTTTATTGGTAAGGTTTTTTTCTTAGGTGTTCCAGCTCCTTCATCTTAGTAGCAGAGTCTGAGGGAGTGAAGCATTACCCACAACAAACGATGATCAAATCAGGAACCACTGAAGCTAACTGGATATATACAAGTCCACAGGCCCAGACAGGCTGCATCTGAGTTGGCTGATTTCATTGTAAGGCTGCTCTCTACTATCTTCAGAAGATCATGGGAATTGTGGGAGGTCCCCAATGACTGGAAAAAGGCCATCTTCAAAGAGAGCAACGAGGATCCAGTCCACTACAGGCCACTCAGCCTTGCCTCTGGTCCCAGGAGGGTTATAAAGTAAGTCCACCAGGATGTCATTTCTGATCACACAAAGGACAAAAAGGTGACTGAAAACACCTAGTGTGGATTCATGAAGGACAAACTGAGTCTAACCAACCCAAATGCCTTTGGTGACAAAATGACTGGCTCAGTGGACAAAGGGAAAGCAAAATATGATGTTTACTTTGATTTTAGCAAAGCCTTCGACAGTGTCCTGTAATATCACTATAGCAAAGTTGGTGAGACACAGGATAAATAAGTGGGTAAAGGGGTTGGAAAATCAGTTGGACTCTCAGACATCTTGGGTTCTGATTACTAAGTCCAACTGGCAGTCAGTTACTAGAAGCATCCTCCAAGTACCAAAAGTGGGTCTTTAACACCCTCCTTTAACAAGCACCACAATGGGACAGAGTGCACACTCTGCAGCTTCATGGATGATAACACATGGGGAAGCACCTGATACGCTGGAAGGCAAGACTGATCTTTAACTGGCTGGAGATCCAGACTCAACTGGCTGGAGGAAAGAGACAACTGAAACCTCTTGAAATTGCACAAAGGCAAATGCAAAGTCCTGCACACAGGACAGTATAACCACCATGCAGCAGTACAATCTAAGATGGTTGAGAACCAGCTTTGCTGTAAATTACATGGGAGACCTCACAGACAACAAAATGGAACATGAGTTGGTAGTGTGCCCGTCCAGCAAAGAAGGCCAACTGCATGCTGGGCTGGATTAGCAAGCATGTAGCCAGTAAGTCAGAGTGATTACTCCCCTTTACTAAGCACTTGTGAGCACATGGAAGTACTATGTCCAGCTTTAGAATCCCAGAATGTTTGAGATTGGAAGGGATGGCTGGAGGCCATCTGGTCCAATCCTCCTGCTCAAGCAGGGCCACCTAGAGCACGCTGCCCAGGACCATGTCCAGATAGCTTCTGAATATCTGCAAGGATGGAGACTCCACAACCTCATTGCGCAACCTGGGCCAGTGTTTGGTCACCCTCACAGTGAAAATGTGTTCCCTGATGTTCAGACAGAGCCTCCCGCGTTTCAGTTTGTGCTCATTGCCTCTGGTCCTGTCACTGGGCACCACCAAAAAGAGCCTGGCTCTTTGCACTCTCCCATCAGGTATTAATATACATTGATGAGATCCCCCTGAGCCTTCTCTTCTCCAGGCTGAACAGTTCCAGCTTTCTCAGCCTTTCCTCATACGACAGATGCTCCAGTCCGTTCATCATCTTACAGGCCCTGGGGTTTTAGCTATTGGGTTTTGGCTGCCCCAATACAAGACCAGCACTGACATATTGAAGCAAGTTCAGTGGAGGGCCACAGATGATCACAAGGCTGAAGCATGTCAATGTATGAGGAGTGGCTGAAAGAAAAGGATTCGTTTAGCCGTAAGACAGCTTTGCTGTCTTAATCTGCCTAATGGGAAGCACTATGATATCTCCATCCTCAGAGAGCTGACGGAGCCCTGAGCAACCAGATCTAGTTGGGAGGCTGGACTAAATGGCACTGAGTGATCCCTTCTAACCCGATATAGGTCAATTGCGTCAAACAGTGAGTGTCTTCTATTTTTCTGCATATCTATCAGAACATGTTTTACCAATTAGTAATAGAACTCCTGGTCCAAGTGGTATTTTGGTTTAGGGTTTTTCTGCTACAGACTCTCCAAATTACGGGATGATAGGAATAGAAAAGAGCATCTATCACACTAAAAACATGGCAAGAGTAAGAGATTGTCGTTAGTACAGATATCCTTTTATGGAGAAAGAGAAGAAGAAAATGTTTGCAAGAACACTTGCCTGATTTGTTACCCCATTATGGAAAAACTGGTCTAACAATACTGCAAAGATTCAGTATATAAACAGATAATCATGCAAAAGAATTGCAGACACTGCAACAGCTAATTAGCCCTCCATAAGCCACATAAGCATTTGTTTCACATAAATTACACCACTCTTATCCTGACAGAAGTAGGGCTCTCTCCTTTCTTACCGTCATAGGTGCTGAACTACACAAAAGGTATGTACTTCTGTCAAAGAGTTTCTCCCTCAGGACATAAGTGTTGAATAAAGCAAAATATATCAGCTAAATAATCGGTTAGACTTTTGCAAGTACGACTCAGCCAGTCTAACTGACAAAAGCTACTTTGTAAGTGATCCATACTGGCAGAGATCACTACATAGGAGAACACAGATACCTAACTCTCCATTTATTGTTATGAAATACTAATATTATAGCAGCAACATCCATTACTTGATTTGCATTTAATTGTATAGCTTGAGCTAGCTGATTTTCACTTGCAGACGGAACATGTGAATACATTGTTACCTGCGGATACAGCTACAACTTGTTTCACACAGTCTACACAAGGAAACCCAAAAAACAGATTTGAAATCACTTGGGCAGTAAACTAATATGCACAAAGGAACCAAGTGTTTTGTTCAACACGAAGTCCTGGAACTGCCTGCCCAGAGGAAGTCTACGAGGCACAACCTACACTACGTGAAGTTCAGTGGGTTTTGATTGTTTGACAGAGCGTGCACACAATGGTAAAAGCATGTCTAGACTAGCATCGTATGTCAAAAAACCACAAATACTTTACACAGATGTTTAACTCAGAAAAGATTTAAAGATATGTGCAACCGGTAGAGCCTTGTAGGCCACAGACCTCTATGGATGATGGGACCAGATATCTATTAAACATCTGGCAGCTTTCGTTCCGTGGAGCAGAACAGGCATGTAATATTAACTGCTGGCCTGGGAGTCATGCTTTATTTCTGAAGAACTAGATGTGACAAGCGTCATTTCATTACAAATGAACACAAACCATCGTATCAGGAAAAAATTTAAAATGCTAATTACTACAGTAAATGCAATCAATGTAACTTACACAACATAGGTGAACTGTTTGTGCAATTTCAAAGGGAAAAAAAAATTTTGCACATTTGGTACTAGAATTCTCTTATTTTCCTAGACTATGGTATTTGCATTACTGGCACTGACATACAGAATAGCACTGAAAATGGTGACAACTTAAAAGATGCTTTAATCCACGAGCTGCAATAGCCACTAACAAAGACATTGATGGTGTACAAACTGTTTTGTTAATACTTTGCAGTGCTCCACAATATATATTTATCTCTTCAAAAAGCAAAGATACCTACAAAAGTATCAATTCATACAGCAACACTTCATCAGCTAGAAAACAGGAATGATGTGGTATCTTTCTCTTTTTCTTTATGCTTACCTGGAGGAAACTCAGCATGACTCATGGAGTAATGATGTATACCACAACTTCCAATGACAGTGTAAGCCAAATAACTCCAAATTAAGTTTTTATATCATAGCCAACTAAACATACTGATATCAACTTACAGAAGCTTTTTGTCTTGTTTTAAATGGGAATTCTGACACTAAAGTTGAATAGTTTAAAGTTACTACGAAGCCAGCTGACTCAGTGAAAAATAAAGTTTAAAGTTAACACTTCTAGAAACATTTTGTACAAATTCAGATGAAAACACTTGTGATGTGCAGTGGGCAGAAGAATGATGAAAACAAAAAATTCCCCTTTTGAGATAAAGCTTCAGTTCCACATAACTAGTTACCATTCCTGATAACTACATAAAGCTATGAGATATCAGCTCTTAAACTTACCAGTTCTGCACCAGTTCTCTTATTCTGGAATCAAGAAAGAGTAATTTTGTTTAATGGAAGATTCTCATGGGGATATTGCCACAGTCCCAGTATACGCTGGGATAGGCTACACTTAGTATGCTGCTTCTTTCACTCTGTTTTGCATTCTGCCTACAGATGTGTGTTCACCACTTTCAACCTCCAGTCCCCTGACCAGTGCCTAGATAACATCTCTCGAAAAAACAACAACAAAAAGAAAATCATAGAGGTATTTGGACTTAGGTATAACAAACATATGGATACTATTTAGCCATGAAACTATACCTTATTTAAGGTCAGTTGTCTCATAATCATCATAGGAATAGATAACATATCAGCGGAAAGACAGTATTTCTGGTTTTGCTATTTGTTCTCAGCCCTTAAAAGTCTTCATAATTCAAACCTTAACTGTGAAGGTGTACTTTAAGATAATCTTTAAAGCTTTTAAGAATAGGCTAGTTTTTAATTCT
>NW_009606904.1:0-2647 GCF_000690535.1 Cariama cristata | reverse complement strand
CCCCCCCCCAGGTTTTCATAGTCAGATTTATGCTTTTTCAGCTTGGGGTAAAAAATATTACTATTTCTCATTCATACATTAAAAATTTTATTGTGTGCTTGGACAAGGAAACAAGAACTACTGCAGCTGGAAAGTTCCTATTCTAAAGCAGGAAAACAAATGTGGCATCTTTTATCTGAACAGATGTGTTCCTCATGTATTTTGAATAATAACTTCCTACTCGAATGTAAAAAAAAAAATAAAAATCAGCAAAACCCCCATTGTATTTGTTTATTTTGTTTCTGGTACAAAATATTTCCAGTATGAGAACAAGAGTGTGATGAATTCTCTTCTTAAGAATCACTAGTAAAATTTTTTTATTAAATTCCTGTCACTTACAATTCCCCAAACCCAATGAAAATAATAATGTTAGCTAAGTGTCAGAAAGCATAAATCAAAAGCAATATATAAGACACAATTTGACTTAAACATTTAGTATTTGCAATGACACATGACTAGAAAAAGATCTACGGTGCTTCAACAGGAAGGACAGTTCATAAATTGCCCTTGTAAGCTTGAGCATGTTTCAAAAGAAAAACCCAAAGGAACAGCAAATAAGCATATCATGATACAGAATGGTTTTCTAAAATTTCAGTATTTAAAGTACACCACAGTGAAGCAAATTTGTTCAGGGAAAAAAAGTCACTAGTCAATTAAGCTTTGCTCAGAATGAAAGAAAACTTTGAGAGTCAGGATGTCATCACTTGCACTGTGAAGCTTCGAGAATGAGGAAAGACAGACACAATCTTCATAGGGTGAAAAAATCCTTCTACTTTCTCCTGAATATTAGACAGGATGTGATAGATACTGAAAAGAAAAAGCTGGCAAGTGAAAACATATTCAATAAGGAAGAGACTGAGCTAAAAGGTCTGGATTCTTAACCCATGGACATTTGAATCATGAACGAATGCTGGATGGGCTTCTTTCGTAACCTGGGAAAAGAAGAAAAAAAGGTTAGCAAAAAGTTCTTCCTGTGAAACTTACTCAGATTTACTCCAGGGGAAGAAAAAACCCTTACTAATCAAGCATGTACTGGCTGAAATAAAGCAGTTATAAGTAATCAAAACAGAAACTTTCCACTTCACTCAAGAAGCAGACAAACTTCTGTCCACTCTCACAAAACAATGCAGTGACACTTTAGGACACAACTTTAAATCAAGTTCATCTAAGAACATGCTTGTTTGATGACAAGATAGTGCATGTCTGCAGAAGTCAGCAAGTTCTGCAATCTGACAACTCTGATTTTGACCATTTTTGCTTCAAAATTTTTAATGCAACATACTATGATGCCTTCCCCTACAAGTAGATTTTTAGGTGCAAGTACCTAATCTTTCAGTTACTCTTCTAGTTTATCGAGATAGCCTATGCAACTGCCATTTCTCACAAAAAAAAAAAATCTCACACATACAAAAAAAATGAGCTTACCTTGCCATAACCACTTTCCAGCACATTATTGTTCACATCGGGTTTTCCCAATGAGCAAGTTATGATTCAGAGCTGCTCACCTGATTTTAGAAGATATTTGCAAAATTCATCCAGAATATCTAAAATATCACTCCCACACCAGCACAATGCAGCTCCCACTACAAAAAGATTATTCTTCATAAGGCCCAGCCTCAGCTTACTACAAGAGCAAGGAATTAAGATGCCCATAGTGATGTTCCTTTGACCAAGCCAAGCCTTATCCCTTCTCTTCAAGGTTTCTTGAGACTGCGAGTGTGCTTTTGAGGCAAATCTGCTGATCACCTCCTCATACAACACCGTGCCTCATGCTCCAGAGCAGGCTTGGAGCACACTGTATTCATAAAAAGCAGGACCACATCAGAGTTAGATGAAAGTAACACCTCTCCATGAAAGCAGACAACAGGGACTCAGCACAAACTACCATACCATGCTACCTGCTCATGTTAACACAGCCACTAAAAACAAAACTTCCACCAAAGCTATCAAAATTCTGCCTTCTGGTGAGAGAAAGGAGCACGGCTTGTACACTGCTTTTGTCCAGAAGCGTACGCAAAGTGTGTGCAGTTGGATATAACTTCGCGTGATAACACAGTTTCTAATGTATTCATTAAATTTGGAACACGGTATTTTGGGCGTTACCTTCTTTCTCTCATTATACTTGACAGCCTTATATACCCTTCATATCTAGGCATTCCCCCCTGCCCTTAGACACTTATTTACTCCATCGGTGACATCTTAGGAAAACAAAAAAATGCCAACAGGAAAGAAAGGCAAGTCATTGAATGGGTGGGTAAGCAGTCTATTTTGTTTTCAGTATGCCTTCCAACACCCTCCTTTAACTCTGAATTTGTATGCTGTTGAAAGAGATGAATCTTTAGAAATAATTCCCATTTTAAAGAGCATCTTAATCACCCTGACGAGCCCCTCGTGGAGCTGGAGCTATGTTCAACTGCACCTTCACTGCCAGCTTTGTCAGGAACCGACCGGGCAGGATGGTGTGGGGAAAAGAATGAAAATTCATTCTTTGATGTACTATAGGTGGCTTAGTCCTCTGATTACCGTTTGCTTAAAGCAAAACAAAGTCCTTAGTCCGTGGTAAACCGTAACTATTGCTTTTGGCAAGTTTCTAAACGCAAGCAAAAAA
>NW_009606903.1:762-12677 GCF_000690535.1 Cariama cristata | reverse complement strand
TCTATTATCAAGGCAAATGTACAACTATATAATACTGAAATTTAAACAAAGATTCATGACTGGTACCATAAAATGTCCTCTCAGATATAACAGTAAAGGAAACATTTTAAAGTACATTTTGAAAATTCATCCACACTTTATTTTTTTTTCCCCCCCTAAGGAGTGGTATTTTTAGTCAATTTTTCTTTCCCCTTTTCTTTCTCACCTCTCTTTCTGAGTTGAAAGAGAAAAAAATAAATTACTGGCATTTCGGAATGAATCACAAATCGCTGCTTATAGCTTTACATAAACATTTCCTCTCAAATTAAACACCATGAACCCCCCAAACAAAAGAGAATGTCCTATAAAAACCTAGTTTTTTGATTTCTTGAAACACAACTGGTGTCCCACATTGAGTTCTTAACAATAGAACATATAAATAAAAAGGCAGTGTTTTCATGTAAAATAAAAAGTACATAAATAAATATACTAAAAAAAAAAAAGGAATTAATTTGTCTTTTTTTTTTTATAAAAACATATTTTAAAAGGATCCTTTAATAAAAGCATCCAATGTCCTTTTAAAAAAGATTTCCCTTGAGCTTCTAACTCCCACTGGGCGCCAGCGTCTCTGAAACACCGTCTTTTACTTGAAGGCTTCGGGGATGTGTCCCATCTGTGACTGCATACTCGTGGGAGGGCTGGAGATGCCCTCGGACCAGTCGGACACGTTGGAGTGAGGAGACGAGCTGGACCACTGGTCCGGCGACTCCGGAGACGGTGTTAGGAAAGGATGGTCGGGCACCTGGAGCTGGTGGCTGGGGGTGTTGTCCAAGGGGGAGGAATAACTGTGCTGGGAAGGTGGAGTTAGAAACTGCGTGGTGGTCATGGGCTGGGCGAGGGAGGATGGCAGAGACGTGGGCAGCATCTGGGAATCTTGAGGCAGGATCGTGTGGACTGCCATGGTAGCGCTGCTCACCGGCTGCATGTCGGGCTGGCTCAGCTCGGTACCAAGGAAATTTTGGCCCATGTGGCCACTCGCATTGGAGCTGGGGTTGTGATGCTGCTGTGGCTGGGGCGGCTGGCGCTGCTCTGCGGCTGCTTCTGTGGCTGCATTTTTTGCTGCTGGAGCTGTTGCTGCTGCATCTGCTGGAGCTGCTGGCTCTGCATCAGGTGAGGCTGGGAACCCAGCCGGGTGTTGGGCATGGCCTGGTAGCTCATCATCTGCGACAAGCTTGTGGTGGGCAAGCCGTTGTGCAGGGAGGTCATCATGCCGTGTTGAAGGTTTTGCGTCTGCTGATGCGCCCCTGGTTGCATGTTGCCTCTCATCGGGTTGTACTGATTCTGGACCATGCCGCTCTGCAGCCGGGTGAGCCAGTCACACTGCCCGTTCAGACCGGCCGCTCCGCCAACAGAGAAATTCATCGGAGCATTGCTCATCGCTGTGCTGGGGCTGGAGACGGGGAGGTGAGAGAGACGCGGCGGCACCGAATCGAAGGCCATCCTGCCGGAGTTTCCCATGGCCATATCCTGCTTCCCCGCCATGTTGAGGTGATTGATGCTCATGTGGGCATCAGGCATGCCTGGCAGATGATTCAGAGGCATGGAAGGGGACTGCTGAAACGGAGAGGTCATCAGCGGAGGAGAGGCGACATCTGACAGGTACCCATGGGGCGACTCCAGGGAGTCCACTGGAGATAACACACTGGAGTTGTCAAGCAGACATCCTTTTCCATCCTGTGATTTTTTCCTCCGGGCTTTGAGGTCTTTGGCATCCTTGCCATTGCAGCTCAGGCCCTTGGTACTTGGCTTCCTCGCCTTCTTGCCCTGGACGGCAGGTTTCAGGTTGCCGATGTAGCTGTTGGGAGAGCAGAGCGGTGGGGACAGTGTGGGTGCTCCCAGCGGGCCGTTGTGCAGCGGTGGGCTCCGCACCAGGTTGTACTCGTCCAGCAGCCTCACGATGTCGTGGTGCATGCGCTCCTGGGCGATGTCCCGTGGGAGCCGGTCCATGTGGTCCGTGATGTCGCGGTTGGCAAAATGGTCCAGCAGGACCTTGGCGGTTTCGTAGCTCCCTTCTCTGGCTGCGAGGAACAGTGGGGTCTCCTCCTGGAAACCCAGCAAAGATGGTTAGGTTTAAGTTCACAGATTCTCCTGGCTCACACTATCCTGAGCTCCACGCCCAACACCATGCAGCTGGGTGGCAGAGACAGTAATCGTCTCTCCTCCGGTGAGGTTTTGCCGCTGCTTTTTCCTACCCTGCCGAGCCATGTCCTTACACTGACATCAAACCAGGAACCCTGCGAGTGACCCAGAACATGCGAGGAGATGACCACAGGAACACTGTATCATACGGCTCACCAAGTACTGCACGGCCCCTCAACAGCACCCACAGGACCAAATCCCACAATGCTTCTCTGAGCTAAATCCAGCAGCTTCATTCACAGCAGAATAATCAAATCAGAGTCTCAGTGCCAGACAGTGTTGTATTTTACGCACAAATTACCCTTTAACAGACTCCTCAAATGGTTCTTTCCTTGCCTATGTGAGCCCAGGAGACCCCTACCTTATTGTTCTGCATATCCTTATTGGCACCATTCTTCAGGAGGACTACTGCGGCTTCAACGTTATTCACAGCAGCTGCCCAGTGCAGTGCCGACTTGCCTACAGAGGAAGATCACGAAATACAACACGCGTTAGTGAGCGGTAAGAGTAACAGCAAGCAGCCCTTTCCTTGCACCTCCGAGAGTCGTAGTTGCCTGCAGTACCTAGATCATCCACGGCATTGACGTCTGCGTGGCAGTTGATGAGATCGTCCAGCATGCCCTCCACAGCCAAGCGAGCGGCCAAGATCAGAGGAGTGGTCCCATCATGCATTCGGGCGTCGAGGTCGGTTGCCCTGTTCCTAATCAGGATCTGTCACAACAAGGGCCAAAGCGCAGGAAACACAAACGTTAGGAGGGACAGACAGCAGACACTCCAGGTACCCAGGTCTCAGGACCTGCAACCCCCTTTCCAGAGGCTGGTCCCTCCAGTCCCCACTCCCAGTCCGGGGGTGCACATCCGAGGGCAGCGATGGGGTTGCTGCTTTGCTGCGCCCTGCCCCAAGACAACAGGGGCTTCAAGTTTTCAAGACTTTCACCCTGCACCTTGCCACGACAACCTGGAGACCCTGCGGTAAGCTCAGTTGTGTGACTGACTCAACCAGTACCTTCCCCCAAAAACCCTGAGACTGGCGGTGAAAGGATCAATTACCTGGAAGACTCCTTGGGCATCGGCAGAGACGGCGGCGTGGAGGGGCGTCCTGCCCATGTTATCTTGGATGTTTGCATCGGCACTGGCTTCCAGCAGGCGCTTGGCAGCGTCCGAGCGGGAGTACCTGGCAGCCAGGTGAAGTGCCGTCTCGCCGGTGCGGTCAGTCTGGTTGTGTAAGCTGGCGCCTTGGTAAATGAAATCCGAGATGACGGCGGGAGCATCGTCTTCCTCTTCGCTATTGCCAGTCTCCAGCCCTCCTCCGCTGCACGAGGCGATCATGAGGGGGGTGAAGCCATCTGAAAAGCACAGGGGAACTCGGTGAAAAAAGGCTTTTTACCCTTCTGTAATGCAGATGGCTCAGCAAGATGCTCCGTCTGCGATAGATGCTTATTCTCGTGGGTGCTTCAAGACCGAGTTCCTGACTGGTTCTAAACATCAAACACGAATATCCTTCCTCTGATATGCATCTGAAATTCCTTAGTGGTATCTCACCACTCACTGCTTTTCCTATTTCATCTGCTAGCTTGCACACTAACATGTAAGGTGCAGGATATAAGGAAGGCTGCTCAAAGCAAACTTGAGTGCAGCACAGCACAGCCTTACGTATTTTTATTATCTCAGAGGACAATGTCACAGACGTGGGGAAGACCAAATGTTTGTAATAATTTAAAAGCCTATTAATATAGTTAAAAACCTGAAAAGAAGATTATGAAATGTGCAGTTTGGTGGGAGGAGAGGAATCTAGGAGTGGCAGACAGACAAGCTGGATGATTTAATTAATAGGTACTTCTTCTGTATTCTCTAATTTCCATCTCAGTGATTAAACAAAAGAGATCTCATGGAAAGCAAAACGTGACAGGGTCTATCTCTCAATCACACACAACTGCAGCCATGCGATGCAGAACGGCTAGCAGCGACTCCGAACTAGAAATGGAGAGAGGTAGGGCTGTCTGGGACTGCTCATCTGCAAGGGGTAAGGGAGGATTTTAGATTAGCTGACAAGCAGTACAGAAGCGAAAGGAGTCCACCTTACCCGGACCTCTGACGTTGACATCCATACAGTCTGCATCGATTTCCCCCTGCGGTGGGGTAGGTGCCATGGAGGATATGCGCAGGTCAGCGGCATCCAGGTGCTGCTGGGTCCACTGCCGGTGATCCGTCTGATCGTCCGTGTCAGGCAGCATCGCCTGCTCCTCGAACTGAGGAACGACAGCGGGAAATGAGCACCGAGCAAAGCACACAAGTCCGGGTGGGAGGAGGGGGCTGAGCTCTAGTGTGGGAAGCTCTGCAAGTCTCAAAGGTGTGTTTGTCACACGCAGGTTTGCAAAGGAGCCAGCAGCAGCGATGTGTAGCGCAGACCGGGCACCCGAGGGTCCCTCTGCTCTGCTGCTTTCTGCAGTGCTCTGCTCCTTCCATGACAGAACCCAGCCAGTGACTACTTGCAGCCCAGCAAGGGAATGTGGCAGTGAGCTTACCCTGAACTTCTTGGTGTCCAAGGTCTCCTCATCACCCCACTCATTTTGGTTGTCATCCATCAGCGTGCCATCTGAAGCATTTTTGAGGGGTCTTTAAAGATAAAACCACACAAAAAATGAGCTCCTCTGCAGGAAGGAGTGCGATGGACTGTGTTTATCTACATGCACAAACTGAAGGAAGAATCAGCCAGGCCATTTGCAGGAGGTTCCTCTCAGGTTGCCTTTCATTTTCTACCAAGTGCAAATGGGCCATGAGGCATTTAAAAACCTCCTCCAGATGGGAACACTGTCTTCCCCATGCAGAACTTTAAGAAACCTGACTTTTCTCCTCCCCACTACGCCAATACGATGCGCTAGAGAACAAAACTCCGATGGGTTCTCTCAGAAGAGCCCCGAGCAGCCCCGCTGTGCTGTGTTTAATGGGTTAGCAAGCAAATTACTCACTTCAGTCCAACAGAATCCTCCCCAAGTGGTTCTCGTCGCTTCTTCTTGCTCGACTCTGTCACTTTGAAGCCTTCTGGGAACCAAAGCTGCCCATGCTCCCTGCGCCGCTTACGAGACACCAGTACTCCCACTCCAATGAAAGCAAGCAAGACCAGTGCAGCCACCACCACGTACATAGGATACAGCTGGGAGTTCTTCGTGGGCTCAGCTGTTTCACCTACAAAACAGTGGGGCAGAAAGAGATGCTGAGACATTAAGCTGCATAGCAAACCAGTGACAGAGTGGAAATGAAGGAAAATTAGTTAATAGAGGTACCTGAGTCTGATCTAAATCAGCCCCCCCAAAATAAGGTCATTTTATACGCTATTAATCAGAATTGCAAACTATCGGCAAATTCTCGGCTGCACAAGCCAGCCTGCATCAGGAGACAGCTTCACTTTTTTCTCCTTTAAGGAAAAGGATTAGCAAACTTCAAATCATTGCGCTTGCATTGAGCTGTTAAGACAAAAGGATTTAAGGGGATTTTCAAGATACAAACTTCAACTCCTTGCATGTCACTGATTGATTGGAGCTGGTTGGGTTTTCTTTTTCTTTTCTTTTTTTTTTTTAATAACTTCTATAGTATAATGGTTTTGAAATAAACCTGGAATAAGCAAAAATAATAAACTGTTTTTGCAATTCTTTTAAGAACAGACTTAAAGAAAAAAAAAATAGATGCAAGGTTATTAAAACCAGACTGTGCTCAAATGCAGCCAGCTGACACATAACTAAACATGGGTAAGGCTGTAAAGTCTAGGCTGTCTCTCCTCCCCAGCCAACCAGCCATACTTACTTTTAACGGCTTCTATTTTGTAGGGTATGTTCAGGTTGCCAAGGGAGGCCAAGGCACCCAGGAACGCCGCCACATCGGTTGCACTCTGGAAGCACTGGGAAGATGACTGGATGCACTGGCGGTTATCAATTTCCAAGTAGACGATGGATCTGCGCCACAGAAGAGTCAATGAGAAAGGGAGAGCAATGACCGCAGAGAAGACAGACGAGCCCTGTCTCCCTTCCCTCCTTAACCCCCCATCAATGGGACTTAGAAGGTGGGAACCCATCTCCTCGCTTCCCTGTGGCCCAAGCCCTGCAGCTCGCACTCATGGTCTATCGGATTTGCCTCAATGAATACTGTGAAATCTAACTCCTTATCTACAGGAATGGAAGGGAGTCTCTGCTTCACAGTGTTTTAAAATGACCCAGACACTACAGTATCTTAAATAATGCTGTTTGGGAGCCTTCAGATCTTTTCACATCAGTTCCGCTGCGCTAACTCCTTTGCTTTCAGTGGCTTTTGATTGAGCCCACAGAGAGGGAGAAGGTTAGATCTATATGTTTATACTAAAGAGCTCCAAATACAGTTTGCAGTAATTGAGTTTTACAGCAAAGCTCTAGAAAGCGTTTCCCAGGGAGAAACTGAGGCTTAACTTAATGGCTCCTTCAGATCTTTTCACATCAGTTCCGCTGCGCTAACTCCTTTGCTTTCAGTGGCTTTTGATTGAGCCCACAGAGAGGGAGAAGGTTAGATCTATATGTTTATACTAAAGAGCTCCAAATACAGTTTGCAGTAATTGAGTTTTACAGCAAAGCTCTAGAAAGCGTTTCCCAGGGAGAAACTGAGGCTTAACTTAATGGCTTCCTGAAGTCAGAGAGTTGGTCAGGCCAGCCTCTGCTTCCAGGTCCCACCCAGCCCAGCCCCGGCTCCCAACAATACACAGGACTCCTTCAATCGTGAGAGTCGGCGCGGCATTGTATCAGGGATTCCTGAGCGATCACTCGCTTTTCCCACATGAGAGCAAAATCCGGTTTCTATTCACACAGAAAGCAACACCTAAATACAATTATCTAGCCTACATCCTTCCCTTCAGAGCATGTTACTATTATCAACACAGAAAACAAATGTTGCTCAGTGAAAAAGGAACCCGTTGGTCCCCCTCACCCTCTGATGTCCATCTGATCGAGCTCTCTCTTCTGCCTTCTGCCAGCCCTGGAGTAGAGGCTGCTCTTTACTTTGTTGATGACAGCACTAGACATATCTGACCAGTCCTCTGTTGACCTCTTGATGTAATGCTTTTTCAGCTCCTCCTCGTTCCCATAGTATGGGAAGATCATATACTCTCCCTTGGGGTTCTTCTTGAAGACCACGTTGGTGTGCAGCACACGGCTCAGCTCCCGTAGGAAGTTGAACGAGTTGTTCTTCAGGTTCTCGGGAGTGATCAGGACCACCACCACCAGCGTGCCATCTGCAAGCTTCTCCGGCATGTTGTTTGCACAGTCCAGACCATCCCATTCGCACTCAAAATTATTGCAGCCCTGGTCACAGTGACCATCTGAGAAGTGATCTTTGCAGTACTGATCATACAGAGGGCTGGGCAGAAGAAAAAGAAAGGCAGACGAATGAATCAGACCAAGTACTGCACATATTACCTATCTGCTGAGAAAATAAGTGGTGGTCCACGAGGACCTGTCTTTCCTCATCCTGATAGACGCTAAGCCAGTTTACAGAGAGGGCAGCGGTTTCATGCAGCGCTGTGAAGCGTTCACCTCTGCAGCTGGAAGATAGCAGCTGTTAAATTATAAGCTGCAATTTAGATGCCAGAAAAAGGGACGAATTACTGTGACCGAGAGAAGACACGGGGACACAGAAAAGTTACTCAGACCAGAGTTTGTCCAGGGATCTGGGACTAAGTTCCTGCTGTTGCCAAAGACAACATTTGGTAAATACCTGGATGTTAACATCACCGTGTTTTCTGGCTGCTCTTCCATCTGGGGTCACCCTACACTGACACTCACCGTGTTACTACTGTGAGTTGGAGAATTCACTTCTGTGGCATGATACAGGCAAGGACAGGGAAGCCGTCTGGAATGAGCCAAACCCAGAGAGTTTCCAAGTGTATATAAACTCAGTAAGACCACAGGGAAGTGTGGTTGCTCGAGTTGCAGCCCCATAGGCAGCAGAACAGAATGCAGAGAGTGAACAACAGGGCTGCACTTAGGAGCTTGAGCAGATCCAACCAGAAAATACCCCCAGACGATCAGCACAGAGGTCATGCCTTTAAAACAAGAGGGTCAACGAGCGAGTCACTTACTTGCACTGCCCTTCGTATTTCTGGCAGTCAAATCCATCGTACAGACAGCCAGCGTTATTGCACTGGGAGTCGCACTTGCCATCGTTGAAGTACTTCCAGCACTGCAGCGACTGGGAGCAATTCTTCCAGGGGTCGTTGAAATTGAGGGAGCAGTCGCCCCCGTCCCAGCCGCAGGCATGGTTATTGCATTTCCCGTCGCAGATCTTGTTGCCAGCATACCCCGCACAAACTGCAATCTCGCACTTCTCTTCAATTTTGGGTGGGATGATATCCTGCCCGATCCCACCTTGGAAATCAAAGTCGAGGATGTGGCAGGTGAGGCCGTTGAAGTTGGCAGGGCAGTTGCACCGGTAGTAGGGGGAGGCATCGCTGAAGAACTCGCAGGTGCCCCCGTTGTAGCAGGGATTGGATGTGCAGGGGCTGCTGGCCGGGTACTGGCACTCGGGACCCGTGAAGGCCGGCGCGCACATGCACTTGGAGCTCTTGTGGATGGAGATGCAGGTGCCACCATTCAGGCAGTGCAGGTTCCCGCAGGTGCGGGAGTCGTTCTCGCAGGTGGCACCCACAAATCCCTGGGGAGGTGACAGCAAGGAGGGAGTCAGAATCAATGATGCTGTCCTACGGCAGCCTAACATACATGTTATGGGAAACTCCGCACAAATCCAGTGCATCAGGGCACGGCTCTGGTGCATCCTCCGAAAATAGTGATGGGCAACAATAAGCTAGAGTGTAAACCCTGTTAGAGCACCCTCCTCAAAATGAAGGGAGCTCTTCTCCGCAGCTGCCTGCTCCACCTTCACATGGTGCAAATAACGGTCAGCCAGGCAAGACTCTGTCCTACAGAGCTGCGTGTCGTCCCTGCAGGGCTGAGCCACCTCCTTCTCCCTGACCCTAACCCAGCTTCCTTGCAAGTGAGGAGGGTATGCATATACGGATGCACCTCTGCAGCGAGCACCCACAGCAAAGCATCTTCCCCTCCACGCTTTCCCCACGCCGGGGAAGGCTCAGGGGCTAAACTGGCCCCTTGATTGCCCCTCTGTGCAAGGACTGACTTGCAGGGCCCGTGCAACATCCCATGCTCTGAGCTGGAGCGGAGCAGGTACCTACCGGGGGGCATTTGCAGATGAAGCCACGGCCGGTGTTGCTGGCAACTGCACACGTTCCACCGTTCTTGCAGGGTTTGCCCTTACAGCCATCCACCACGGTGTCGCAGCGACGGCCTGCCAAGGGAGAGGAGAGCGTGAGGAGCAGAGGAAGGTGTGCGAGATGCTTGAGGGGGCTGGGGGCTGCAGGGCTGGGCGCTGGGAGAGGGGGGGAACATCGTGCTCACCTGCATAGCCAGGTCGGCACTCGCATTTGTAGTCATTGACCCGCTGCACGCAGTTCTGGGTGCCGCGGGCGTCGCAGGGGTTGGACAGGCACTCGTTGACATCTCCCTCGCAGCGCTCCCCTACAAAGCCAGGGGGGCAGATGCAGCTGTAGCCACCTACCCGATCCGTGCACTTGCCATTGTTAAAGCACTTGGGCCCCAGGGTGACAGGATCAAAGAAAGGGCTGCAGTCATCCACATTGATCTCACAGTGCACCCCTAGAGAAATGGGGGAACAACCCACACAGCTCATCAAACAGTATCGGGGTGCCCGGTGGTCCCTTGTGTGAACCTTCCCTGCGGAGGGGCTGAGCCTGACCAAGTCAATGGCAGTCCGAGCCGCCGCTCTGGCAGGAGGCACGCAGCCCCACACAGCTCGCGTCCAAGGTTGCGTGGCCTTGATGGCTAAGCTCGCAAGCAAACCCAAACCTCTACTGCTGCATTTGCTTCTGCTAGCCCGAGCAGCTAATGAGCAGATACCGAGGATATCTGCACTCAGCCCACTAATGCCCCAGCCTGGGGAATTAATTTACCTTGAGTTCCTCTGGGGCAGGAGCATTTGTAGGTATTGATGAGATCGATGCAGGTTCCTCCGTTCTGGCATGGGTGGGACAAGCACTCATTGATCTCCTCTGAGCAGTTAACTCCATGATAACCAGCCACACACTACAAGGAGGGAAGAGGGGAACTATCAGAGAGGTTCATTCAGTTCCCCCATGGCTGCAGGTGTACAGCCAGCCCCGCAGCCTGCAACCGGGTAAAGGGGCACCGGGCCAGCCTGCAGCTGGGGCAGCTCCTTGGGCAGCAGAAAGGCAGTAACTGGTGCTTTCTCCTGGTGCATCTCTGCCGCCCACGGCACCCACCTCACAGGAGTAGCCTCCCAGGTAGTCTGTGCAGGTGGCTCCGTTCTGGCAGGGGTTGGGGGAGCATTCATCCACCTGCTCCTCGCAGTAGCTGCCGGTGTAGCCGGCCTGGCAGCGGCAGAAGTGAGTGTTGCCAGTGTCTACACAGAGCCCCGAGTTCCTGCAGAGATGCGCTACATCGATACCTGCCGGGGAGAGCAGAGTGAGACGCGGGGACCTCGGTGACACCCACGCACCGCAGGGCCATGTCCTGCCCACCGCACGTCCCACCAGGGATCGCAGCCAGGTCTGCAGCCTCGGGGGATGCACATTACAGCAATCCTTGAGATCACCGTGGTCGTGCCAAAGATCCCCTCAGAGCCCAGCATGGGGGGCACCTGGGGACCCCACCCTGGCCCTGTGAGGTCGTACACATGGCAGGGCCTCACCTTGCTGCTTAGCAGCCACCTCACAGGAGACACTGGGGACGTCGCAGTAGAGCCCTGTCCATCCGCTGTTGCACTCGCAGCGGTACAGGTTGTTGGTCTGCCAGCACTTGCCTCCGTTTTTGCAAGGAGAGGAGTCACACCAACGCACCAGGTTCTGGGGGAGCAGAGCAAGAGATGGGGGTCAAGACCCAGCAGGGCTTCTGCAGGAGTGGAGACTGCAGTGACCCCCCCAAATCCCCACAGCCAGCATGCATGGACGGACACCGGGATCAGCGGCTGACAGCCCAAGGCTCCTCTACCTGGCAGTTGAGCCCGGTGTATCCCTGGGGACAAGTGCACTTGTACGTCCCGTAGCTGTCCTGACACGTGCCCCCGTTCAGGCATGGCTTGGAGTCACACTCGTTAATGTCATGCTCGCAGTAGCTGCCTGTGAAGCCGGGTGGACAGATGCAGGTGAAGGTGTTGATGCCATCCACGCAGGTCCCACCGTTGAAGCAGGAGCTGGGAACAAAGACATCACGTCCCCGTGAGTCACTGCTGGTCATGCTCCACGCCAAAGCCCCCCCAAACTGGCCCAGGGCCATGGGGCAGCGCAGGGACCCCAGCCCCTTGCTCCAGCCCCAACAAAGGCTGCGCCCACGGCAGGAGCTGTGCTGGGCCGTACCTCTCCGTGCAGTCAGGCGTGTTGTTCTCGCAGTGGATGCCACTGAAGCCGGAGGGGCAGGTGCAGGTGTAGCTGTTGACACAGTCGGTGCAGTTGGCACCGTTCTTGCAGGGGTTGCTGGCGCACTCATTGATGTCCTCTTCGCACTTGGGCCCACGGAAACCAGCCAGGCACTCGCAGAAGAACGTACCGACGCCATCAGAGCAGGAGCCACCATTGTGGCATGGATCTGGAGAGGAGGGACGTGCATGTGAAGATGCAATGGGTCCAGCCCTGGTGCAGCAGCCCTGCCCAGGAGCTGCCCCCCAGCACTGTC
>NW_009606903.1:330-746 GCF_000690535.1 Cariama cristata | reverse complement strand
AGGGGACAGATGCCGTGGACCAGGCAGAGGCTGGGCCAGCCCCACCGGCGGACTGGGCACAAGGAGGGCAAATGGGACCCACTTGCTCACTGCCCGCACATCACTCTCCCCCCACCAGCCTCTTTCCTGCCAGCTCCCATCTGGCCTTGGACTGACAGAGCTCAACTGGGACGTGCTCGAGGTGGCCCAAAAGCCCGAGCAGGGCTCGCAGCATGGCCCAGGCCAATGCAGCGGCCAGGGGTTGCCCACGCACGGGGAGGAGGATCCCAGCCCCGGGAAGGGCAATGAAGCTGACGGCTCAGGGCCAGGCTGAGCGTGGTCCGTGGAGCGGCCCCTGCTCTTACTGGGCTTGCAGTCGTCGATGTCGGTGTCGCAGTTGCGGCCGGGGGAGGCCGGTTCTCCGGCGGCCGCGGTAG
>NW_009606903.1:0-309 GCF_000690535.1 Cariama cristata | reverse complement strand
GCGGCAGGGGCTCGTCACGCACTCGTTGATGTCGATCTCACAGGTCTGACCTGCGGGACAGAGCGGGACAGGGACCCCATGGGCTGGAGGTGCTGGCAAAAGCCCTGGGGATGACGATGATGTCTTGGGCACCACTTGCACCAGGGCGGGAGCCCTTGCAGCAAACCACCCTCCCCAAGGGGTATGGGTGATGGCCGTGTCCCGTCTGAGCTGTGGGGCAGGTCAGGACCCTCCCTGAGGCTCAGCACCGTGCAGGGCTGCTCCCGTCTGGCAGGGCACGCAGGCAGCCCCCTGCCCGCTGCTCCCTGG
>NW_009606902.1:20522-20729 GCF_000690535.1 Cariama cristata | reverse complement strand
TTCCGAGTTCCGGCGGCAGCGAGGGATGAGGTCCCTCCGCCGGTTGGGGTGTGTGGGCCGCGCAGTGCGGCCTAGTCATGGCCAGCTCCCCGTGCGGCGCATCCCTTGATGGCGCTGGGCCTGGGGCAGGCGAGGAAGTCGCCCCCAGCATCCTCGTTGGTTGTTTCTGTATCAGAGTACCCCGAGGCTTGTGGCTGGGGCGGCGTG
>NW_009606902.1:0-20507 GCF_000690535.1 Cariama cristata | reverse complement strand
CCCGCTGTGCCTTTCTCCCATACCTGCCACAGGCCTCGGCAGGTGGGGTAGCCTCTGGTAGCACCTAGAAGCAGAGGTTAATCTCCGTAATCCATTTGTACGCTTTCAGGCACACCATGTAATGCTTTTTCAGTTTATACCTCCATGATCAACATCATTTACTTTCTCTTTTCAACTGATTTTGCATTTAATGGCCTCCCTCACACATCCAGTTGCCACATGAACATAAATCAAACATTTGGTAGTTTAGACAGAAACTGTGTTATGATGTCATTGCAAATTTAAATTGAACATTTGATGATTTAGTCAAAAGGTGTCAAATTACCTTAAATGGTGTTCTTCATATATGGCAATTCTAAGAATAGAGAATTTGTTTTCTGTTGCTAGGGTCTGGGTCTAATTTGTGCACATAATGAGAAATTTTATAACACTTTTATTAGCCACATACTAAAAGAGAAGAAAGATGAAACTTGCATAAGTCTTAAAAAGGGATGCAGGTGCACTGTACGCTGCAATGACCTACAAAGTGACCTACAGTAATAGCAAAAAAAAGCAGCTTGCTGTCCTGTTGTATCCAATGGAACTTGTGGCTGATTAGTAAAGACTTTGTCCAGAAAAGTCAGTCAGGCTTTATATGAGCACAGAGTTTTGCACAGTATTGCCTTAAGTTTTAATTTTAACCTGATTTAACTGAACTGGTGCGAAACATTGGAAAGATACTCTTTCTTTGATTTATATCTCATTTATATCAGCTTAACTTGTATTAGTAAATATATACTTTCATATTTCAAAGTATATATGATTGAATCCACACGAGAAGTTATAAAAATAAATTTTGATATGTCAATTTTATTAAAGGTGTTAACATTTCATGAGGCCTCAGAAATACTGTTGTTCTGTAAAAACAAGCCTTACATCAGGCAACAGAATCCTTGAACTCCCTGTAAAATGTCAAGTGATGCAAAAGCCTTTGAAACTACTCAAATACTATATCACCAGAAGATTTTCTTTGACTGAACATGCTGCGAAGACAGGGCATTGTTAGTTTTCACAGGTAAAACAAACAGTATAATTTGCAGTACTTTACTGCAAGTAAAGTTGGATTAGTGTGAAAGAACTGAAATAAAAATGGCTTTCAGATGTCAGACTGAACTTGCAAAACTGAGAGAGAAAATATCTTGAACTACTGTAATCTGTATTCTCTTGTGGCTTTAAATCTCCAAAATATTTAATGTCTGTTGAAATTAATTGTATGTTATACGCTCTCAGCTTTCTGGAAGAAATATCTATAGTTTTTATTTAATCTGTTCGGATCATATTTCATCCTTGCAATGTGCTTTCAATCTTGGTTAAAGACCTTATACCATAACTGCATCCACTTCTATTCCTAAATGAAATATACGTTTTATAACTCTTATTTATGAGTGGATTTAGTTTGCAGTGAGAACATAAAATGCACTAAGGGTTACACTCAACCAGGAAAATAAAAACCTAACTCTGCTCCTTAAATAAAAACACAAAATAAGGTAGAAAGGCTGCATGAACAAAAATGTGGACTTTTGTCTTTTTCCCTGTAGGCAGGTTGGACAAGATGGCGCCAGAAGAGCTGCTTCTCTCTGCTCCTGCAGCAGTCCGGTGTTATCCCTGTGGACTTCTGTCCCCAGAAAACTCCATACTCATGCATACTGTGCCCTGGAGCATGCAGCATGTGCCCTTTCTGGCAGCCTACTGAAATTCTCACTCTGACAGGCTGCAAAAATTTTTTTGCTTTGTATCAGGCACCCTAAACTGAAAACCTACAGCAAAATATTAACATTTTAAAACCTACAGATACTGTATGGGACCTACAGAGGGCTGGTCTAAACCCTGAACTGCATGGACAAGGCCAGTAGTCTTTAAAGTTGTGTTTTAGCAGCCACACTACCACTTGTCCTGGAAGCCAAGAATCGTTCCCCAAGGCAAATGGTTCTGTGGCCTTGTGTAGGTATTTTTGTTGAGATCAGGTCTGCACTTTCTAATTGAACCTCCATTTATTCCTGCTACTGTGCTTTGGTTTTCATTGCAAAGTGCTCTTGGGACCTCCAGATTTCCTTTCAGGCTAAAGGCGTCTGGACAATGAACTTTAAATTAGGTTCAACAAGAACAAGTACTGGGTCCTGCACTTTGGCCACAAAAACCCCATGCAGCGTTACAGGCTGTAGGAAGAGTGGTTAGAAAGTGGTCAAGCGGAAAAAGACCTGGGGGTGCTGGTTGACAGCCAGCTGAACATGAACCAGCAGTGTGCCCAGGTAGCCAAGAAGGCCAATGGCATCCTGGCTTGTATCAGGAATGGTGTGCCCAGCAGGACTAGGGCTGTAATCGTCCCCTTGTACCCGGCACTGGTGAGGCTGCACCTTGAATACTGTGTTCAGTCCTGGGCCTCTCACTACAAGGAAGACATTGAGGTGCTGGAGCGTGTCCAGAGAAGGGCAACGAAGGTGGTTAAGGGTCTGGAGCACAAGTCTGATGGGGAACGGCTGAGGGAGCTGGGGTTGTTTAGCCTGAAGAAGAGGAGGCTGAGGGGAGACCTGATTGCTCTCTACAACTGCCTGAAAGGAGGGTGTAGCAAGGTGAGGTTCAGCCTCTTCTCCCAGGCCACAAGTGACAGGACAAGAGGGCACAGTCTGAAACTGCACCAGGGGAGATTCAGGTTAGAAATGAGGAGGCATGTCTTCACAGAAAGGGTCGTTAGGCATTGGAATGGGCTGCCCAGGGAGGTGGTGGTGTCACCATCCCTGGGGCTGTTTAAGAAAAGACTGGACATGGCACCTAGTGCCATGGTCTAGTTGACATGGTGGTCTTAGGGCAAAGGTTGGACTCAGTGATCCCAGAGGTCTTTTCCAACCAATTTGATTCTGTGATTCTGTAAATCCTAACGGTCATTAAGTCTGTGGGGTCAGGACAGAGCTAATTCACAATAGCCTTCCTGAAACTCTTTTAGTGTAGATACCTGGTCCTGGCACCAGATATTTTTCTCTGTGAGTCCACACCTGTCAGGTCACACTGCTTGCTGTTGCAACATAGCTTATCTGGACCAAAAGCAGCGTTCTCTTGCAGTCTCCTAGAGACCTCAGACCCATCATATGACTTGGGCTTTCATTACCTGATCATAAAAGATGTCCTGATGAAAGAGAGGAATATCAATCAAACTGCCTCCTCTCCCAGTCACAGTTCAGTTCTTAAAACCACCTGGACTGTAACACTTAAATCCCGGTATCCCCACATTCATTTCTTGCCTTCTTTTTCTTCCCTAGTTGTATATCTTCTTTTCACTTCTTGATGTAAACTTTCAGTTTAAAATCAGTCTGTCTCAACTGACCTTTTAGCAGCACTGTGGTGAGCCTGTGTCCAAAAAGGCAGCTAAAATCAATGTCTAAAACAGCACAGCATTGGTATATTTGCCAAGTCTCACAGTGGCTGATAAATCTGTGCTGAGCCTGTTTTTCTCTACTGATCGGGTTGCCAGTAACAGTCAGGACCAAAACCAAAAGATGCATTTTCAATCACTACTGTTCTTTTCCTTTCTGTTTTATCTGTGTTTGTCTTGTTTTCTCTTTATGGAAAGAAGGCCAGACTCCAGTTAGGAGATTTGTTAACAGCCACGTATCCAGCGCCTCTCAGCTGGTCTTTTCTTTTATTCCCATGCAGTCATTGCCATCTTCAATCTAGGTTTCTGAATTGACATCGTATGTCGAGTAGAAGCTTTGTCCAACTGCCCATTCATGCTCTTTTGTGGCAGCTGCAGCAGATTCGTTCAGAGGACAGCCTCCATCCAGCATTAAAATCCTGGAAGTCTTAGCTGCGACGGAATATACTGCATCTCGTGCAGAGTGGAAGAGTGTCTGTGGCACTGTGCTGGAGTAGAATATATGCTCCCTTTTAGGGCTCAGAGGACTTGGTGCGCTTTGAAATTTAATCTATGCCAGGTTCCTCATCATGCAACTTGTTCTCTGTAAAAAAGAGAAATGAAGCAATCCCTCACAGTTACAAAGAAAGGGTGGATACAGTAGAAAATTCACGCTCAGAATTTTTTTTTCAAGTATTTTAGCTGGCTTCACATTTTTCATGTGGTATCATAAAAACCTACAGTATTTTAATGACAGTTGTTGCTGTGGTACTTAGAATGAAGAATCAGTACTCAAACTCTCAGTTTTGAAGTTTTATAGTAATAGGTTTGCTTCAATATCTTTGACCCTCATCCCAAATACAGACTAATCCTAGTGTGTTTGGTCAGTGAGAATTAAGCATCTAAATGTCATTGAGGGACTCAACTTGTGACCCTAAATATGGAATTCTGTTAGGCTAGTTTTGTGAGTGTTTTTTTGAGAGAGCCACCATTCAATTCTGTATAAAATCTATCAGTGTAAGGGATTAGCTAAAGTTACAATAGTTACAGTAGTAAAAACATATTTGACTGGAAATGTGAGAGGAATTACCTTCAGGCAAAAATCCAGTTTGAGCAAATACAGGATGATAAGATGAATACTGTCATTGGCCAAAGAAGGTAGATACTCCTGTCAGTGTATCAGGCGTCTCTGTTTCTCTGGGTTTGTACATAAACAAAATGTACCAAACGCTGAAAATCCACCAGATGGCACAATAAAGCCTTGATATGGAGAAGTGCTGTCATCCAAGAGAAGGACAGTAACTGCATGGCAGGCTGAAAATTTAATCTGTGTTACAATATGCAGACTATTCTTTGTTTTGTCAGCGGTTACTAGGTCAATCTTTAATAGCTAGGAAATGACTTAGAGAAATGTTAAGGGAAAGAAATTGGATAAGACAGCAATTTTGTTAATTTTTTTTCAGATAATAATTTGTCTTGATTTGTAGTGACATTTATGATGTCTGGGATGAACGTCTCCTAACAGTTGGGGACTGGCTAGATTTGTCTTTGGCCCTTGATTCTCCAAGTAGGTTGTTGCCTGCCAGGAAATGACTGATACAGCTGGCGATCAATGTTGCCTACACGGTGAATCACTCTTCTGGAGATAAAACATCTCATCTATAAATATGTTGCTAAAAGGACTGTGTCCAAGTAGTTCCCTGCCCTTACACCTGTGGAAATGAGAGAACCTGCCATAGTATGGCTGGTGCAGGCTGTGGTGCTGCTCTCCAGCTTTGCTGGTGTTTGAAAGCATAGTTTCAATGGTAGAGGCATCATGACCTGTGGAGATCTGGCTGTTGATCTGATGCTGAGTCTCTCCTCCATGTTTCCAGCCAGTGACTGAAGTGTGTTCAGATACTAGCTGAAGGTACAGCAGATAATGTGAGAACATGGCTTTTCCCAAGTATACGAGAGGTGATGTTGCCACAGAAACAAGGGAGGGAAGCAGCCGATGCCAACTTAAAGAACAGTAAGGCTTTTCTGCAGCATTGTAAATGCTTCTGACAAATTTTGCTAACAAATGAGATGGATGCACAGGTTGTAAATGGGGTAAATGAGGTGTCTCTTAAAAATCTGGCTGTGCTATTTTGCAGTTCATACTCTGAGAAACTTCAAGCAACTCTTTACTCCAGCTTTTTAAAAATTGTCAGGAAAGATTGGAATTAAGGATCCCCAGGGGGTAGCCTCCAGAAAAGCCAGCTGCTATTAATTTTAAGAGTAGAAAATGTCTTTTTGCCATCCTGCTTTATGACTCCTATACTTCTTCAAGATACTACAGAAGACAAAGTAATCTTCCAATTCTGCTAGTTCTCTGTCTTTTTAGTGTTCATATCCTGTTAAATCATGTAAAGAATTGTGATGACGTTTATAATGAAATGAACATTCAGACATTTAGACCTAAATCCTTGCTCAGACAAAACTCTAGAAATTACATAGTTTTTGCTGAGGCACAGAAATTTTTAACTTACAGTCCTATTCCCAATTTTGCATCTCTTACCATATTTTTTTTTTTTATTGGAAAACTGTTAATCCTTCTGGCTTGGAGACTATGTCCCTAATCTGAGGAGTTTGCCATTTAAGAGAGATCCAAAGTATCCACTCATTTGAATGAAAGATAGTTGGTTGTATCTGCTAGGCTGCTTTCAAGCTAAAGCCCCAGTCCTGCAATCTGATTTTTGCAAGTGAGTTTCAGGACGGTTGATACTTGAGAAGTATTGAAAACAAGGATGAGGAATCCAGTTACATGGATATTTTTTTCTTTTCATCTACAGACTTTTGACAGGTAGATTATCATCTGTATTTATGGTGACAAATTATTCTGTTTTCTTTTGTCTGTATTTTCTTCTGCAGTTAAAGGTATATGCTTTTCTATTGAAAGACTGGAAAAACAGAAGGCTTTACCCCAAGTATAGTGGAAATGAGACACAATTCTTTTTTGAGATTCGAAAATATGATTAGTTTTTGTCCTGCGACTATACGGTTTTGGTTTTGGATCAAATATGGACTTGTTTTGATATCATAAAAAAAGTTGTAGTCATCATATTTCCAGCCTACAAGAATGAAGAAAAGTACCTCAAATCTGATGGGAATTCTATTCTCATATTGTAAACCAAAGAGGCTGAGTAAGCATCGTAACATTTGGCTCTTAATTCTGTTTATTCTCCAAAAATACTAGGATTCCTTTTCCAGGAATATCCTTTCTTAACTCAAAGATAAGCTTTTAATTATTTTTAATCAGTATATGGTTATATAAAAATCTGCCTAAATGATGAAGTTCTCCCTCAATCTCTCTCTCATCTGCTTGAAGATGAGCATAAAAATAATCACATCAGTGTAAAACATTTCCAGATTTATTATTTTTCTGCTGCCCTTCTCAGGCAGTATATACTGCTTCAGAAAATCTTTAATGTCATTGAGTTTCTTAGAAGAGCTGAGCGTTTGATTATCAATAGCAGCATTGTCTACCTTCAGGCAAATAAACAGTAGTAGTGATTATTCTGAGTGGATATTGAACAGTTCGATGTCACCATTTGCATTTGAGTACAGCAGCTCTAGGTGGTGAAGCAAATGTACCTGCAGTAGTTCAGATAACCTCCTATGTACTGTGCCTGTAGTAGCTCTTGTGATGAAAACTATTTGAATATCACTCACCTTTGAGTGATTCAGTGCTAGGTATCACTTGATGCCTGAATGATATCTCTGAATGATAGGGCTTAAGAACAGACCTAGCATAATTTTTATGCAATTGCCAGGTTGTCCTAGCTTAAAGAGAAAACTTGTGGTTCTCCCTTATCTTCCTGCTTAGTTCATGGTTTAGTTTGGCAGCTCACAGTGTTCTTATTTAACTGATTCAACTGCTTACCATCACATCCATCCACCCACATGCAAAAATCCCAAGATAACAGAAGTTATGGTTATAGTAAAAAAAAAAACAACAAAACAAAACCCAAACCCAAAAAACCCCCAAAACAACCGCTGACACAACAACCAAAGCAAAACAAAACATGATTCTCTTCTGTGAGGGTCATGACAAAAGTACAATTTTAATATTCCCTAGGCTGGTGAAAGTAGTAAAAAGATAAATGCAGTGTGGGCAAAATCCTGCTCTCATTTCAGATTCTCTTTTCACTTACGCAAATCCCTTAAGAGCATGAGGAATTTCTGAAGTGCAGCATTGTCCTTTATGTAAATTTAAATGTGACATTAATCACAAGGTTCTCATCATTATTTTTACCATCACCATCTTTCTTGAACCAAATGAGATGCAATAGTCGAATCCCAAGATATTTGTTAGTCTTCACTCAAGCAAATTTCAACCGAAACCAAAGGAAAGACCAGGGCAGCACGCTCGTTCCATTGGAGAGGTACCCCAGTGTGGCCTTCAACATCACACCCATTCTCCAAGGCAAAGGTGTCTGTCTAATAGAAGTGTAGCCCTTGGTTGCCATCTGGACAACACTGCTCTGTGTTTCTGCTCCAGTCCAACAGATAGTATCCTGCCAGTACTGGCTTGCACACAGGATAAGCAGTTACTTGTGCACCAAGTAGCTGGAGAGAAAGTCCCTTGTGTGTGATGGAGGGAGGGTGTAATGCCTGCCATGCTCCCATTTGCTCTAGAGGTGGACCCGCTAACTTGGCCTACATTGATGCATGTAGTCAGCAATTATGACCATTTTTAAAATGCACATAAGACAGGAAATAGGAGTGGCATCTTCATGAAACAATGGCAACTGGGAAAATGGGTGTAGTTATTTGCATAAGGTATTATGATGCAGTGGATCTGCTTCTGTTTGGGCCTTAGAAATCTACAGAGGGATCTGAAGATTTACATTGTGAAAGTAGATCTGTTCTGTATATGAGGAATAACCTACTTTGTCTCTAATTCTCGTTTGTGCATAATGCAGTAGAACTCTTTTCAAGTGTTTGTTGGATCTGTTCAAAAATACCAAGTTGACTCTGAGTGGGGAGAACTCCTCTTTTTCTGTTTCATTGTGAAAAGAGATGTAAAGGGTCTTAACACTGGAGCGTCTTGACTTAAATCTAAGACTGAGTTTTTATTTTGATTTCAGCACATTCTGGATTGGGCCTTTAGAAATGGTTTCTGCCTCTACTGCACAGGATTAACATGGTAGCAATCTTTGAGCACTCTGGCTAGTAGACACAGACACTTGAATCCTACTTAACCAGGTTTACATCATCAATAAATATGGTTAATGAAATATTACTTATATCTTCAATGAGAAAAGAACATACACTGCTGTGCTATATTTGGCGCAGGGAAACTATAGCACAATGACTATATAATGGAGAGTCTGAGAGAGTTGGGCTTCTTTGGTCTGGAGAAGAGGAGGCCAACAGGGGAATTAATTGGCCGTCTTCAACAACCTAATGATTAGCTATGGAGAAGATGGACCCATAGTCTTCCTGGCAGTACACAGTGAAGGAATGGGAGGCAACGGGTGCAAGTTGTAGCCAGGGACATTCTAACTAGATACAAGGAAAGGATTCTTTACAGTTAGGGTGATCAAACGCTAGAACAGGTTGCCTGGAGAAGCTGTGTGATCCCTGTTCTTTGAAATACTAAAAAAATGCTTTGGACCAGATGGTCTCCGAAGGTCCTGTCTGACTTAAATTATTCTATGATTCTAGATTAAATGACAGCTTCATTAAAGAAAAATAAATATCTGGCACAAACAAGGCCATGGCAGTCTTTTAAATCAGAGATCATGCTGGTAAAAGATGAGGAAAGCAGAACAGGTATGACTGTGCCCTGCAGCAGCCTTCAATCTGTCCTGTGGTCTGAGAAGCTCTTTATTTATACATCTACAAGGCAGCCATCAACAGAAGCATTCTAGATGCCTCAGGGAGTGCTTACAAAGTACTCTCTAGTTGCAAGATGAGATAGTATAGGATACACTATACTCCTCCTGCACCAGGGACAAATAGAGGCCATGGCTCCTTCATGTCAATTTGTTGTGGACAGAGCCTTCTCCAGAGACCCTGGTGGTTGTTAGTTGTACTCCAGGTGTGGCCTCACCAGTGGTCAGCAGAAGGGAAGAATTGCCTCCCTCAGCCTGCTGGCAATACATTGTCTAATACAGCCAACAATACCATTTGCATTCTTTGCAGCAAGGGCACATTGCTGGCCCATGTTCAACTTGGTGTCTGCCAGGACCACCAAGTCATTTTCTGCCAAGCTGCTTTCCAGCTGGGTGGTCCCCAGCATGTACTGGTCCATGGGATTGTTTCTCCACAGATGTGGGACTTTGCAGTTCTGTGTTGAACTTTTAAGGTTCCTGTCAGCCCATTTCTCCAGACCGTCAAGGTCCCTGTGGATGGCAGCACAACCCTCTGCATATCAGCCACTCCTTCTCCTCTTGTGCTATCAGCAAACTTGCTAAAGTTACACTGTGCCCCATCATCCAAAATGTTAATGAAGATGTTAAACAGGATGCCACTGTTCACTTAAATGGATGTTAAACAGTGACACCACTGTGGTTGTTATCCAGAAAATGGCAACCACCTTTCACCAAAAATTATGACACTGCAGTTGCTGAGTTCTGCAGTATTCATCTCAACTTGAATCAGGAAATAAATGTCCTAGATGCCACTATGTGGTTGCTGTTGGTTCACTGGCATTTAATTAGTGACGTTTGTTGTACTGCTGCTCAGCAGTTCTTTCAGATTGCGTAGTATATGGTGGATGAGGCAAAGCGTAACTCACGTGTTTACTCAGCACAACAGCAGTATATTGCATCAGCGTACTTTGCAAACTGAAACAGGCTTTTTCAAAGCACTCTGTGCTCCAAAAATAATGTGACCCTCCAAGTGCAACTCTCAGCACTGCTCAATATTGTGACATTGCTGATATTTGCTAATCATCAGGTGCTGAAGGAAATTAGGAAATGTCACATTGCCAACCTCCAGTGGCACAGCATTTTAAATCTCTGCTCTTCAACACTTAGACACACAGATCACTTTGCTCTGAAAATGGCCTTCAATGAAACTGCTCATGCTAACAGATAACCACATGTCAAAGGGTTAGCAAGAACTGGAGTCTTAGGTATTTCCACAGGGAATGTAGCTGCCCAGGCCAGGTTGGCTTTTGACAAAGAGTGCAATCCAGCAAGATTTTGAGTTAGGAATTTAAATTATTCTCTCATCAGTGAACCAGTCTCCTGGGCTCATCCAGCGCTCTGCAGTCTCTCCACAGCACAGTTACTGTAGAGCGTATGGGGAGGAGAGGAGTCTAGACCAGGACTACAGGGCACAGAGCAGTCATTTTAACTATTTGTGCTCAATGCTGATCTATATACAGACCCTGTATTGCCCTTATATATTCTTACAAGTCTTGTAATATAAATGAGAACTTTTAATGAAGTCAGTGTAACTTCCCACAGGATATTTCTTCATTGCATGCATTCTTGCAAGGATAAGGACTGTGCATATTAGATATATATGAGAGATGTGAGCGGGAAGCTGAAATGCTCAGTGTATTTATTTATATAAGTTTATATTTGGAGCTTAATGAGCTAATAGCGAAAGAATTTAAAGAATACATATATGTTTTAAAGAGGAATTTGAATCTACAGACGGCTTGATTGAATTGTGCAATTAGAATAATTTGCACTAACCACACAGACATTATCCATGATTTATACTTTGTAAACATCTATATTAGCATGTTTTGCATGGCTTTAAAAATATTTGCTTTTTTTTTCTTTAATTAAATTAATTTCTTGTAAATCCAACTCTTTGTGATAATTACAAGTGCTCCCATCAATAAAGGAACTCAAATATGCTGAAAGAAAATTATCTGATTCCTGAAATACATCAGTTAAATATGCAGCTTAGCTGTTTGAGTATTCTATCTGCAAAATCAACTAAAGAGCATTCCTCTTGGGGCTGGCTACTATTATTATGGCATTATTCGGAATTCATAAGAGGCTCATGGCAAGTAATTTCCTTTTTTCTGCTGGTTAGGTTAATAAGTAGCTAAAGGGTGTAATCGCCCCGTTGAACTGGTGAGGCAAAGCACACTGGAAGTTCTTACTGGTAGTGATAAGAAGCCATATGTTACTGCTGTTAAAATACTTCTTTCTGCTGTTGCCGTAAAAGAGTTTCTCAGACACCTAAGACTCCAGAAGTAGAACAACTTTTTCTTTTAAAATTATGATGAGGTAATTGGTGGTTTCCTATACCATTTTTGTAAGCCTAACTTTATGTTTATGTTGAAATGTGTGTGCAAGTGTCTGTGAGGCATGTTGCCTAATAGTTAAAATTAGATGTTTGGTTCATTCAGTTGGCCCTGCTAGTGACTGCTAGGGTGCAACAAGGGCACTGTCCCACAGGACCTGAGCTAGAAGAGCAGAACATGTCGTTGATGGTAAACAGGGTCAACTGGGGTCCACTACAAGCCCAACAGGTCCGTAGAGAGGAGACAAGTCTGAGGTCAAGCCTAAAAGTCTTTGCCGGGTCAGGGTCAGATTGAGAATCAGAGAGGTTTGAGACCAAGCACATGCGGACCTGCAAGAGGGACCAAGGATGAGCCTCCATTTAAATGCATCTCCCAAGAAAAGGAGAGAGGTTCTGCTGTGGCTTCTTCCAGTTTTTTCTCAGAAAGGTCTTTCTTCGTAACCATTTCAAGGCCTGACAGCTGCTTGTCAAAGTTGGGTCTTAGCCCAAGCATCCAAACTCCCAGAAGGAGGGGAATGTGCTCAGGGCCCTGACAGTGATTGAGTTTGAGGCTTTAGGCCTATCAGCTTGACTGTATTTATTTTGACTTCAGATTATGTATCAATTTGGCACAATAATATCAACCTCACACAGATGTTGTAAGCCTTAATTCATGCTTATTAAGTACTTTAACATTACTAGATGAGATACCCTTTTTTACTCATTATAATGCTATTATTTTTGCATGGTGTTTCAGCCACTGGGCCAGCAACATGGCACGTATATTTGATTCTTTAAATAGAGTTTGAACCGCATCTTTCAATATTCCTCATATAACAGCAATGATTTTGTGTTGTCATGGCTCCCTTTGCAGTATTTGCAGGTGATTGCGTATGTACTTATCGGTAAGAGAGACTGAACTACAGCTGCATTATTACTATTAAAGAAAAGTAGTTTATCTCACTATGAAAAGACCATATGAGTAACCAAAATAGCATACTTTGCCATGTCACAGTAGTTGTGCTGCTTTTAAGTCTATACGATAAGGTCTTTTCTTTCCAGTAGTCCAAACTGTGGGCCACAATTACATGTAGGTAAGGAGAACCTCAGACTTGAAAAACTGCCAGCCAAAGTCAGTGTGAGGATTCATACTGTTGTCAGCATGCAAAGAATCAGATGGTGCCACAGCAACAATAGGACACAAAATCTTGGGGAAAACTAGCTTGTCACTACAACAGTGGGGAAAAAAAATCTATCTGGTCCCTTTTCAGCTAGGAAGGATAAAAAAAAGTAATAAATGAAGCCTTTGAACACTGAGTTGCTTTCCATGTAAAACAGCTTTGTACAAAAACTTCAGGTTAGTAATAGTGTAACTCTCTCAGGTTTATGGCTATAAGTTATCAAAATCCAAAGTATTTTCTTTCATGTAAAGCATTTTTAAATTAATTTATTTTTTTATTGGAAGAAGCAGCTATTGTCATCTTTAAAGTAATTCCATGGAAGATGGTTTGCAGGGTAATAGAGTCTCTCAGGTGATCTAATCACTGTGATGGGTTGTCGTCATTCCTTTGGGCAATACTCTAATGAAGAAAGGAATATAAAAACATTGGACATGGTTGTTTTAGGAAATAGTAGGAAGGAACAACTTCAAGAACACTGACTTGCTTAAGTTATTTATGCTTTCAGTTGCAGCTTGTATACCTCACTAGTTAATTTTATGCATGCAATGTAGGTTTGGAGGGTTATGAAAGTCTCTCACTGTTGGCCAGTCAGAACTGATTCTTCTGCTATGTCTGCTTTTAACCTTGCTGACTTAAATGGAGATAATACTGATTTTCAGCCAGGGTAAGGAAGAGGAGATAATAATCTAAACCAAAATCTGAGTGTTTTGGTTTAAATCTTTACTTCTGAGAGTGAAAAAAAAAGTGTGCTAATTAAGTCTGAAATCAAATTTTCAACTAATGTGGAGGGGGTTTCCCCTTTATTTTTATTGGATTGCTTATGGCAAGGGCAAAGGATCAGTAATGTTCTACAGGTTCATACCTAGATATACCAGTACCGGAACTTGTTGTTAGGCTGCATTGTGTTGGTGAAACAAAGTTCTGAACTGTCTTGTACAAAAATAATCAGATCCTATGAAAGACTTAAGCAGCTAAAATGGGACTGAGATGGTTTTCAGATGCCAACTCAGAAACTCCATTTTAATCCTGGGACAAAATTCAGTAGGAGTTATTCTGCGGTGTCGTGAAGCTTAGTGTGGTATGCTGGGCTGACTTGCCCCACTTCAAAGGGCTCCTTCTCCAGCTCTATCCTAAACATTGCTGAGAAACAATGTCTAAGCAGAACAGGTCTTGAGGGCCCTAATCTGTGCAATATGATGAGAATACCTGTAAAAATATATGTATAGTATCAGCTGTCTGCTCTTCTCAACACATTTGTAGTCTTTTTTCAAATGCACGTGGATGACAAGCCTTTATTTTATGTACTGGCCAGAAGAATGAACTGGGAAGTGGATTTGATTCCCTTCCCAGCCAGAGGAGATGCAAACCTGCAGTATCACAGAGTGCTTTAACAAGTCAACTGTATGTCTGAGAGAGGATAGAAAAAAAGATGGAGTTAGAACTGAGCTGTCCTGCAGCTGCTGGAGAGGGAGGTGGCACTGGGTAATGCTGATGTTTTTTCAGTATTCTGCTTCTGCTTTCAAGTTTGCTTAGGCAGTTGTGGAGGAAAGAACCCCCAACACTCCAACCTGAAAGAAATGGTGTGACAAGCTGACAGCAAAATTCGGGGCTTGTAACTGACTGTCCTAATCAGTAGTTTCCAGAGCTGTGCTGTCTTGTGTGCTCTTCTGTGCAGTAAATCATGCATGCTTCATTTCGACAGAAGAGGGCCTCCCAGCTTAACCTTTAGCAAGACATTTGGTGAATGCTCCTGAGAAATGGGAATAGGAGCTTGAATGCATTCAGGCTGAGCAAAACGGGCTCTTGATGTCGAGGTGTGTGATTCAAGAGGTAGAACCATGAAGTCCTCGCAAGGCAGCCTGAGTTTTTAAGTGCCCAGTTCCTTCATGGGTTCCCGATTTAAGGTAAGGGTTCAGAGTTCTGGATCCTGACAGCAGGAAATGTTTCCTCTGGAGGGGCAGAGCTCACCTCTTTCTCCCAGGCTAACCAAATATCTAAAGAAACTTTGGATATTGCACTTTGAGAGCAAGGCACGTAAGATATCAGCCTTTCAAGGCCTAGTTTGCAGCTACCAAAAGTGTTTATCAGAATCTAAGGCCTTTTAACACTGTACTATACTCATCAGTGGGATTTAACTTTACATGGTCTTAAATTATGCTGAGCCTCCATTTGAGTCCATGTTACACTATTTCCACTGAAGGCTTTCTAAGAAAATCCAGACTTGTTGTCAAACTTAGGTTCACCAGCACAACCAGGCTCAAGGCAAATTCCAGAGAAGAGTGGTGTGAGGACACTGCATGCTTTAGTATGCTCCTAACTTCACGGCCAGACGAGCCAGCTGTGGTGTTAGTGCGTGCAGCCCAGTTCACTCCCAGACAACAAAGGGTCAGTTCTTCCAAAGCAGGATCAGCTCTTCCAAAGCAGCGTGGCTGTGGCAGCTGGACTGACAGCCGGTGGGAGCTACAAGCAGTGAAGGCCACCGAGTTCAGCACGCTTAAAGCCATACTCAGGCCTACTCCTAATCTCTTGCTGATGACTTATCCAAAAAGTTAAGTAATCTGGGCTAAACCCGCACCATGCTTATTCACGGTAAGTAGCGTCTGCTTCTGCAATCACCCCCTGTGTAATCAGTGGGGCTGTTCATGTGACAATGTGTATTGAGGGTGTCAGTTGGAAAAATACACTTTTTTTTTTTTTTTTCTGTTTTCATTTTTTCATTCTATTTTCATTCTCTGTCTCAGAGCAGAAGGCAAGGTGCCTGCATCAGTGTTGCACATCTTTGGACCTTCTCCACAGATGCCTGCTGACAGAAGGAACTGAACAGCTCTCCCTGGCAGCCTCATCGTCTTTCTCATCCTCACTTTTTGTTAATTTCCAACTCAGCAGAGAACTGTGGACACTCTTAGAAAGAAAAGGTCTCCTGTCATTTTTCAGCACAACTGTATTCCAGCGAATTTATGGAATATTCTAACATACAGTATCATTTTCCTGGCAAGTTGCTGCTATTTCATACTTAGAGGGTATTTATTTATTTACCTTTAGTGGGCATCTATAAATCTAATTAGGACTGGGCTGATACGTTGGTTTGGATGAGCACAGATTTATAGATTGAGAATAGTTGAACTTACTGGCTGTCACACAATTTTGGTAGGAAATATTACATATGTTTATATGGAAAAGGATTTAAAGTTCTTATATTTATAAAGTGAGCATGAGCCTGCCAAGTTATGAAAGTGTATTTGGAAATAAAAGTTCTATTTAAGTGTTCTTAAGATGGTAGTATAAACATTGGAAATGTAAATGCCAAAGATATGAGTGTCGCCAAAGAAGGAGATTTAAAATTAGATTCTTAATTCCAAATAAATGTGCTGTTTTGACACAACCTCTTCTGTTTGCCAGTAAGCTGGTGGGCATCTGTTGTGTTTCCATTCCTTGACAGATCCTGTGAATAGCCTGGAAGTCCCCAGAATGTACATTTATTTGAAATCAAAAGTAAATCCTTCCAAAGAAACCTTCAGAGTTCAAGCATGAACCTTTTTTAGGGTTAAGAACAGTGCATTTGGGGGAACCATTAAAAAGAGTCATCTTAAAGACTTGCAAGTATTGCAGACTATAAGTGTAGGTGCCGTAAGGGGTGAAGGATGATGCAGTCTACCTTGGGGGACTGTACAGGCAAGGCAGCTGTGATTGCATTGACTGATAGAAATGGGCATTTTTCACTATTGGATGTTAATGGAAAGGTGAGGAGAAGACAGTAGAAATCCCTTTGTCCCTTTCCTTTTTTTTCACTCCAGTCAATCTGTACTTATAAAATTCATTTATTCTGATTGATCACTTCTGTGCCTTTGGTCTGCACATTCAGTTGCTATTTTTGCAGAGTTCAGGACAGTGCAGATTAAGGGCCCAATTCTCACATTGACACCACTGCAAACCAAGAGTAGTCACTAGTCATTGGACTCATCTCAATGTTAGGCTGTCACTCGCAAAACAATCCTTGTTTGAGACAGTTGTCCAGTTTAACGACAAAAGTCTAACAACTATTGCTTTCAGTGGAAGCGGTTCCTTAAGCACATATTTATATATATAGTCCTCAAAAGGGATATTAATTTAATGTCTGAGAAGTTGGGCCCCAAGGTACAGATACATACTACCCTTTGTTCATAAAGTGTAAACAATTAATTTAAAATATTTTTCATTATTTTTTATGCGTGTGGGATTTTCAAACCAAATATTGAATATAATACTATACAGCATAGGGGAGTCCCAAACATATGACATAAAAGAATAAATTGAACACAAAAAAATTGTTAAAATGAAAGTGAAGAATTTAAAGATACATTGAACAAACCTACTTTGTTTTTCCCTTTTTTTTTCTTTTACTGCCATTAGATGTATGATGTGCCAATACATCATTAATCTCTTTTTCTCAGAATTAGGGTTTTTTTCCAAATTTTCCAGTCTTGCAACAGGGATGCAGTTGGTTCCTTTGTGTCTACACAAGCTCATCACTGCAGCCATAGAATTGCCACAGAGTTAAGAATGTTACAACACTTTGTTGAATGGCAAATTGCAACAAATTAGTATTTATATATCCTTGAAGCTGCTTTGTTAGGTGCTCATTCTGCCTGCATTACTTGCCAAGAAGCTGTTATGACCCAAGTCCATAGCATAGACTCTGAAGACGCTAACGTGTATCATAAGAGGGAGGAAGAAAGGTCATTCCCTCTTGAGCAAGCCATTTAACATAAGGCAAACATCTTTATTTTGACAGATGGAAATGTAATCTCCATGTAGTCTTTCAGCTTTGTTTTGACAGTGGCTTTGAAAGCTAGTGGGAGCAGAACTCTGTCTGTGCAGGGCTAGGCATGGGTTTGAGGCAACATAGGTGTGCTTGTGCCAACAGTGTGTTACTGTACGTGATCTGTAATGTGCAGAAGCAATATATTCGTATGTGTGTGGTTCTGTGTTCAGGTTTGTCAGCCCTGCCTCTCAGCATGGCTAATTAGCTCAGATCAGGAGTGCCTCCTTAATATAACTACACTGTAACTGGTTCTGCATCTGAGGATTACAAGGGTTCTTCAGAATTCCTTATTGTGTGGTGTAAATGTTTTAAGATCCTAGGTGTATAGGTGTCAGGGTTAAAGTAAGCTTGCCAGCCTGAAACAAATTTACAAAAAAGATATCTATCCATTGATGGAAATCAGGGAAGGAGACAGGTTCTAAAACATAAAGAATTCTTTATTTTCCTCCTTACTCCTAGGGTTAAAATACGCCGTTTGTCTGAGAAGCAACTGGGGAGAGAAAGCTGAGAGAGTATGAAATTTTATTAAATTTTAAAATCCTTGTATTATAAAGATTAGTTCAAAGCAATCAGGGAAGGAGATGAGATGAGAACTCTTAGCTTGCTGGCAGTTGGTCCAATGTAATTTTGGTAAGGCAGGGATGAATGGGATAAGTAGTTAAAGATACTGTCATAATTCCTATGCACAGGAAAGAACGAATAAGTTTACGTGGAAAAATTGGAAATGGTTTAGAAAAGAAGTAAAATATATATCTATATTTGATGTCTGGAAATCTGTCCAACAGTGAAGGAACTGAAGAAGCTCACCCAAGAGAAGGTTAAGACATGGCTTGATCTCAGTTTCTCCAAGGCTCCTTAATTTAGCAGACAATAGTGTAGTCAGAGCCAGTGCCTGGGAAATAAAGGCAAAAAATTCTGCATAGAAACAAATCGCTTTAAAGTGGGAAAATTTCTGCTTGCTGGAATAAGGGAGATGATAGATTACATCTTTTGAAGTCTTAAATAAAGATCAGATTTCATTCTAAAAGTACATGTTGCTTACCCAGATGTTATGTGATTGGTACAAGAGTTGTCAGATGAAGTATCGTGACTTGTGCTATACAGAAGGAAAAACTGGTTGGTCATAAGGTGCTTTCTAGTCTTAAAATCCATTCTGGTATTTCTTCATGTTTGAATGTCTTAATTTATAAAATTAACAGTGTTATTCATGGTTTGATACAATACTTGTAGCAAGTATAAAATAGAAACAAAACAATCCCTTGCATAAATACGATCACACAGAATCCCATGGCTTTTGTGGGGTGTAGATCCAGAACTCTTGGGCCATTTCAAGATCTCTGCTGCTACCACCACAGTGTGGGTATCAATATTAACCTGCTGTCCTTTATGTCTGATGGTTACCAAAGGAGCTCTGACACACGTATTTTTCCAGGGTGCTACACAGTTAATAAATAGTCCTCAGAACCGTTTTAGCTGTCAGAGTTCCTGGAGTTTATGCATGGATTTAGGGGGGAGACAGCCATGATATCAGTAAGTGTAGCAAACCACAGGAATTTAATATTGTCAGTCTGGGTGTTTGGGCTTCATGGTTTAGATTTAGATTTGCCTTGTTTCTCTCTGCAGTCTCTCTGTAAAATGAAAGCAATGGTCTGCGTTTGCTTTCTCTAGACAGGGAAGGTAAGAATTTGTTCAATACTAAACACTTTAAAGGATACAGCTGTGTTTTAACAGAAGAGAAGAGATAAGGGAAGATATAAGACATGAATTCCTAACTTGAACTGGCATGAAGTGGGAGGGAGAGAAAAAAGGGTTCACCTAACATGCGGGAGAAGAGCTACACAAGTTTGTAGTCCCAGTTACATCATTTAATTTGTCTTACGCTGGCTACTAGTAATGGGGTGTGCGAAAAGAGGGCAGGAAATCCTAACGGCTCTTAGCTCCTTTTAAATCTGTATCTGCTTTCTTAGGGATACAGAGAAATTGTGTTGACTCATGTACCTGGTTTATATCAGTGGAATTATGTACAGCACTGTAGTGACACTTTGCAGTTCAAGGCTTTTTCAGTTGTGCTTGTGGTCCCTCTTCCTGCCTGTCTTCCTGGCGTGTTCCAGTTGCACATTATGCCAGTTCGTCAAAACAGCTGTTTTCATGGATGCAGAGTTATTTTTGATTAATGTAAGTGGTCAACCTGTTTAACATACCATAACTGCCTGTATTTTTAGAAGGACACATGTTGCAGTTTATGACAAGATTAAAACTGGTTTTCAGAAGGGATCTCTGGGGGAAAAAAAAAAAACTCCTGCTGATTACGAAGCAAAATTACACTGATGTGGAAATCATTAAAGCAACCTGCTGTGACTCAGTGGTTAAAGGACATAAAAGATACCTTACAGCAAATCAAAAGTAACGCAAGGGAAAAACCAAACAAACTGCCAATTTTATTTATGCTCAGGGCTCGTTTGAGGGAATCACAGAGCAACTGTGAGGCTGCTCTGCACAGCTTATTGTTAGTTCTGTTAGAAGGCACTGTCCTGTGCCTTCAATGTTTCTTTGACTACTTTATAGAGAATGACAAGAGAGACCTTGGTGCAGCCCTCTGGACTTTTTACTCCAAATCAAAGTTGATTCTTTCTGAAGCAGAACAACAGTTTCACAGGCAAACAAGTCTCTCCAGGCACACAACTTTCTGCTGAAATTTCAGCTACTGATTCATCTCACCCAGTTCCCTCTTTTCCTTCAGAACACTGAATTGCATTTTCATAATCTTACAATTAGGGGGAAAAAATACTTTCCTGAGCAAGCTTCTCAAATTCGATCAGAGTTCCTCAGGCTGATGATATTAGACTAGGATGGGTTTAGCATCTTCACTGCAATCTAATTACATTTTACCAAAAATATTCTGCATTTTCCTTCCCCCCCACCC
>NW_009606901.1:0-29682 GCF_000690535.1 Cariama cristata | reverse complement strand
GGGCCCCTCACTACAAGAAGGACGTTGAAGGAAGCGGGGGATGTTTAGTCTAGAGAAAAGGAGGCTGAGGGGAGACCTTATTGCCCTCTACAACTACCTGAAAGGAGGTTGTAGCGAGGTGGGGCTTGGTCTCTTCTCCCTGGTGACTAGCAATGGGACAAGAGGAAACGATCTCAAGTTGCGCCAGGGGACGTTCAGGTTGGATATTAGCAAGAACTTCTTCACTGTAAGAGTTGTTAGGCATTGGAACGGGCTCCCCAGGGAGGTGGTGGAGTCACCATTCCTGGAGGTGTTCAAAAAACGTTTAGATGTGGTGCTTCAAGACATCGTTTATTGGGTTTTGCGGGCATGGTGGCATTGGGTATATGATTGGACTTGATGATCTTTGAGGTCTCTTCCAATCATAATGATTGTATGATTCTATGTTGTGGGGGACCGTGTGAAAGGCCTTACAGAGGTCCAGGTAGATGACATCCATAGCTCTTCCCTTGTCCACTGGTGCAGTCACTCCGTCATAGAAGGCCACTAGGTTGGTCAGGCAGGACTTGCCCTTGGTGAAGCCATGCTGTCTGTCTGGAATCACCTCCCTGTCCTCCATGTGCCTTAGCATAGCTTCTAGGGGGATCTGTTCCATGATCTTCCCAGACACAGAGAGGAGGCTGACAGGTCTGTAGTTCCTTGGGTCCTCTTTTCTACCCTTTTTAAAAATGGCTGTAATGCTTCCCTTTTTCCAGTCACCAGGGACTTCACCTGACTGCCATGACTTTCCAAATATGATGGAGAGCAGCTTGGCAACTGCATCAGCCAATTCCCTCAGGACTCTGGGATGCATCTCGTCAGGTCCTATAGACTTCTCTATGTTCAGGTTCCTCAGGTGGTGTTGAACTTGATCTTCACTTACAGTGGGGGGAACTTTGCCCCCATGGCCCCTGTCATGTGGTTGATTGACTTGGGAGGTGTGAGGAGCAAGGTTGCCAGTGAAGACTGAGGCAGAAAAGTTGTGTACCTTAGCCTTTTCCTCGTCTGTCGTTACTAGCTTCCCGGTTTTTGCTTATCAGAGGGGGTGTGCTTTCTTTAACCTTTCTGTAGTTAGAGTAGATTTATGTGTATGTATTTTTTTAATACTACCTTCTGATTGGTATGTTTTTTGTACAAAGTTAAGATCTGTGCTAATGTGTCCCCTCTCCAAAGACACAAAAAAACCCCAAACCAACCACAACTAAACCCACAACAATTGATGAGATATTTTTGTTAAATAGTCATATATGGCTCTGATGACCTCCTTACTTGTGCTGTGCATGTCCTTTGAAGTTGGCACATCTGTGAAGACAGACAGTACCTGTACAGAGAGGGGGACCTGTGTGACTAATGTATGTTAGTAATGCATACATGCCACTGCGGAGAGGGGCAGAGCAGAAAACTTTGAAGGGGTCCTAAGTTCATCCTTTTGACTGCAACGTTAGCACCACTGATGGTGATGACTGAAGTATCTTGTATCCACTGCATTACCTTCATTTCTGCATTTCTCTTTGGAGTTCATATTGTTTCAGTTGCTCGGAATGTTAGTAGCTCTCCCTGGAATGATATAATTATTTCCTTTCATAAGGAAGCTGAGACTGGCAATGGATTCTGTACCTGCCACCTAGTCTGTGTCTGTGGCCATACTGACATTCTTAAAGTTTTTACTCTCTCATCCTAAGTAGCTTGTTCAGGGTCTTCTGGGGAGTGCCCGCAAATTCAGATTGAATGGCAAGCCTGCATGAGGACTGTAGTTTTAAACTAGAAGCATACATTACCTTGTGTAAGAGTTTTTGAAATAGTAGTTTTACCAACTTTGTGTGAGGCATATGTATTCTTTCTTTTATTTAATGAAAGGGAAGAGAAATTCCAGACTAAATGCTATTTATTTAATACAGTATTAGGGCAGTTGGCAACATGGGAAAGAACTCTTAACAGGGAAGTAGCTTAGTTCCTTTTCAAATGGGCATGCATTTTCACCTTGGCTGTCCTTTGATATTTAATTTTAAATGGAATTATTGAAGCTTTTATTTGCATCTGCATTCTAATCCTTCAAACTCTGCATTTACCACTGATAAGTTTTCACTGTTTCTTGATCACATCATTAGCATCTGCTTTATTGTACTGTTGATGTGATACGTGTTTATCTCAAAAGGTTATGTTCCTTTAACATAACCAGATCAGTTTAAATGCATTTTATCCTATGATGTTGGGAGTAGCTGTAAAATTCAGTTATGGCAGAAGAGTCCTTCCCCCAGGAATATACAGGAAAGGTGTAAGATACCAGCATGGATTGACGACCTTAATAGTGTTTGAAGGCTCCTGAGTTTTCCTCTTTTCTCTCAGCCACCTTTATTTAGTCTGTTAGGATTTTCTTAGAAATTGTTTCCTGCTTGTAATACCATTGTGGAAAAACTTTACATGCTCTTGAAAAATATCTTGTCTGCCACAGATTGTCTTGGATGCCACAAGTGACCAAACCACTAGGACAGTTTCTGTTTAGGAATTACTATTAGGCTAAAGATCTCAGGATCTTTAATGTTGTATTTTGACCTCTCCAATGACATTCAGATATGAAGATATCAGATGACAAAATGTACCTTTCTCTCCTGTTTTCTTAAATATGTCACATTACCACAATAACAAAACAATTTATTTTTCAATAAGTAGGCATTATAAGAAATTCCACTAATTCTGTGTGGTTTTACAGCTGTGAAGAAGCAGAAGAGCTGAATATCTTAATTTAAAAAAAAAAAAAAAATTAAAAAAAATCGGGTCCATAAATTTCCATCTGTTGCATCCCAAGATTATTTGGACTGAGACTTGCCAAGAACTGCTGATGAAACACAATGGGAAAAGCAGAATTCCTCTCTGCAATATGGACCTTTTAGGGTAACTGAGAAGCTACAAAGAAACTGTTACCTTGTTTCTGTCCTCTGCCTAACCCTCTGTATAAATACCACCAACATTGGGCCTCCCAGGAACTGCACAGCTTGTTAAAAAAACTTCTGCTCCCTTCAAGCTCTTTCTAATGAAGTGGGCTTTATAATAGTGCTTCAAATTATCAGTGCTGTAACAGTGAACTAAGTCTTTCCTTCTGGTTTCTTAAGCTAGCAGCACCAATGTAATAGGGAACTAACGAAAATAATCTTAAATAAATGGGAGGTGGGGGGGCATGCAACCCTGGACCTTACCAACATGGTAAGAAGGAGCAGGAAACCTGCAAATGTACTTTAGTAGTTGCTTATTTGAAATACCTTTTTTTATTAATTGTTTGAAACAATTAAGCTTTGTACAGATTATTACATTACACTTAAATGCCTTATCAAGTAACCAAAGGTGAACAGTTTTACTGTCTGCAATTTGCTCTGCTCAATCAAAAATAAATAAAAATTAACATTTTATTGAAGTGAAATGTATAGTTCCCACTTCAGCTAGAATCCAGCACTATGAACCCAAATTAGTTTTTTTCAGAGATTTCACAGCAGAGGTGGCTATTGCAAACAGTCTTCAGGAGAAAATGTTTATTTTTATGACGGACTGCATATTGCATGCAAAGTATTCAAATAAAACAGTCTGACTTATGTCAGATGCAATTAAATATGCCATTAACATTTAAAAGAAACTGAAATTGCTTGTTGCTTGTAAATGTCCAGTGTTTCTAAATATCAGAACTGTTTTTGTCTGCATGCTTATCCTAAGCAAAAAGGAACAAAATGTCTTTTGGGAATCACCTTTTAGTCTCTAGCATTTTAATTTAAATTCAGGATGCAGCTGTCACCTATGCCAGTATGGTGTGGGGGAAAGCGCAAATTGTGAGAGTTTGCTAGATACACTGAGAGCAATGTAAGGCTCTTATGCTTTGGATATTCCTCAAAATAAAACCATGTAATTACTTGGCTAGTTGGAGTTAATACTTAATTGATTTGCTTTACTAGGAACCCTACAGCGATGAGTATGTTTGCCTAAAGAGGAGGAGCAGATGTAGCAATGTAAAGGTCCCTGAGTCCTTCTCTTAACTTAACTTGCACTTTCCTGCTTCTGCATAGACAAAGGGATGAAGTCTCTTCTCAGTCCTGCATGACAGCTTCTCCAGCAGCAGATTTGTCATTGTCCTTCATTGTCACTTATTTTTTCAGATATTTCCTAGTTGCTATGGGTTTTACCAGTTAACAGAACTAAAAGACCTGGAAAATGAACTAATGGCATTGTCAGGACAGGTGTATTGATAGCATAATCCTCAATGCAAACATACTCTCAGTTACCGGAGTAACTCATTGTCTTCAGCTACTCTGCATTATCTTGTCAGTGAGCTTCTGGCAGGCAGGTGAGAGGTCACTGCAGTCTCTGTACAAGCTCTGTATTTCCAGGTAGGATGGAGAATGATCAGAGCAGTGCCAGGAAGTTAAATTCTGTCATCCCTTTCAGCTTTATATTTGCAAAGAAATATTTAGTAGTAATGTTAAGTAATATGATTAATATTAAATATTAATCTGACCTGAGAAATTCCAAAGGAGTTGTTTATAGATAGAGGAAGGTGTGATTTATTCTTCACTGTGCAAACAGTAAGAAAATATGAGGAGGGGGGGCAGGGGGCAGCGGGGAGAGGAATATGTGTGTATTCCCTTCATTATGATCAAAAGACCATAATGATGAAGACACCAGTAAGATGCTGGCCTGGCAGCTTGATGAGACAAGTCCCTTCCATATGTTTTATCTGATGGACCATAGGTACTTGATACTAGTAAGGTACTGAATCACATAGCTAATAAAACGAAGCATAAGAGAAGAGCTTTACACTAGGAAGTTTTCTAGTCATTTACTTCTGGGTTTTATATATAAACCAGCATACGTTGTATTACTGTCCATAATTTACTTTAATTACAGATAATAACCAGTCAAAAGAGAGCAAATACAAACACGTGAGACAGAAATTAATTTATTTTAATCTGTAAAATTCCTTGCCTTGTGTTTCCTACTAACCTATCATGCAGGTGCCTTGAGGTTCCACTCCGCTTTCTGCCCTCCTCAGCAACCCTGGAGTAGTATATGAGGTTGTTGCCTTGTTTGGTTTTTTTGGGATCTACTGCTTGTTGTCCAAAAGTGACTGTTCTGCTCATACTGATAGAACTTTGCACTTGGGGTCATTTCCCTTCAGAAATGTGCCAAGTCTGGACCTCTTACCTTCCAAGGTCAGATGTGTTCAGTTTAAGGTGGAGGAAGCAGGCAGGGTTTGAAAGCTGTAGCATTGCAGGAAGTAAAACCAGAGGTATCTGAACACCAAGCCATAATACGGCTGCTGTGATAACAGGTGCAATTCTGACACTCTTTAAGAGAAGAATGAATCGCAGAGGCAGAAAGCATTGCTTGGTTTGAGGGACAAACAGAAGTGAACACTGATCCACATTCTTTTATTTGCACATGTTCCAAAATGACATCCACAGGCATCTGGAATAGAACAAAAAGATTGGTTTGTGCTGATACAGTGATACGAGCCATAGCTTTCAACTGGCAGGTAGAGAGTGCTCAGATGTTCTTTTTGCTACATTTCATAAGCGCAGATGTTTTTTTTGAGGAAGTAATGACGTTTCTATCAACAGGAGAATGAACATTTTGCTCTTCTGGTGTCAGAACCACTGAAACTGAATTCATCACTCCTCAGTGTCAGGGCTTCTGTTAAGCCAATGCTACTACTCAGGTTTAAGTTACACCCCGGGGCACCAGCCATGGCAGTGGATCCTTATTCTTCTCATGATTTTTCTCCTATTTGCATTGTATAGAGCCTAGAATGAGACAGCTGTTTTTGCTCTGGTAAAGCTCTGTTTGTGTTTGAATACAGTGGTGATGAAATAGCTGGGCTTTCTATGCAGGAAAAAGTCAATATCTTACGCTGTCATTGCAGCCAATATAGTCTATCTTTTTTTTTTAAATAGTAAAAGTGTTACATTTCCATTACAAATTTAATTTTAGGGTAAGATGGTGAAAGGAATGGGGGGTGCCATGGACCTGGTATCCAGTGCGCAGACCAAAGTGGTTGTCACCATGGAGCATTCGGCCAAGGTAAGGCTCTGCCGCTACTTTCTAAATAAGTGTTTTGTGCTGTACCAAAAAAAAAAAAAGAAGAAAAAAGACATTTTACAATTCATTCTGCTACTTTGTGAGGATTTGACAGTTTTGCTGTCAGTTATTATGGAGGTGCAACAGGGGACTAGGTTAGTATGGTTCCTTTCCCTTTGTGAGTGAATCATTCACCATGGAAAAAAATGAAATATTAACTTGATGTTTCAAAGCGGCACACATTTTTTAGTTACTTTATGCAAATTTAATGAGATTGCCAGAGCAACAGTAGATGCTACTGCAGAGGTTTTGCTCTTCACCTCAGAATAATTTGAAAAATGAGGTTCCCCATGGTTATATACTTGTTATGATGGAAGGATATTTACCTTTGAAGTTGCTAGTGAAATTGGTACTGACAGCTTAATAGAATAGATCTTTTCGTCATGATGAGATGCAGGGTGTCTTACATCATTATGGGGTAGAGGTTAATCTAGAGACTTCTTTGTGGTGGGAGTTTTATAGATATAAACAAGGAAACTTGTAATTTGAAACTTCTAAAACTATGAGAAAAATGTACTGAAGGACAAAAATCTCTGTTTTCAGTGAACTATACCAAATGTTTAAAAATGAAGTTTTTGTTTAATTTCTGTGTTATTGTTATTCCAAATTTGTTGTATGTCGTATGTCTGCATTAAGAATTCGTTGTGTATTGTTCAAGATAATATCACTGTCAGAATGCATAAGGGCAAGAATAAGGAATTCGCATGGTAAGCTGTAGTAAATATGTAAATACAAAAGCTAAATGTATTAACAGTTGTGTGTTTTTTAAATGTAATTTGAAGAATATTTTTTCAATTAAAAATAAAAAAATTGTTGAAAAATATAGTAGTTTCACAATTTATACTAAGCTGTGATCTCAAGGGGCACATTTTCAATAAGCAGGCTGAGTCTGACCCAGTAGTTTTCATGTGTATATGTATAAATAAGTAAACAAAAGTACAAAGCAAATTTATCTATATGACTCACATTGCTATCACAGCCTCCCAAAAACTGGTTATGTAATTATCATTTTGCTCAGACATGTACCTCAGATATTGTGATCTGAATAAATATTTATGCTAAATTTCTAGCTACTATGGAATTTGGTTAAGGATCAGAGTCCACACACACTGTAATTATTCATGCCAATTTTTCTCTTAAAAGTACTGTTTCTAAAATCTTTTTCAGTACAGTGTTTGGAAGTTGTTTACATGTTGTTTTTTTGTCGGTAGGAGTGCTGAAACCTGAAAAAGATGGAAGCACATGTAGGTTCACTGTTACAGTCCAGGCATAGACCTGTTTATTTTGTCATAAGTATACATAACTTGGGCTCTTATGTACATAGAATGCCTGGTGTGCACTTCTAGAGAGCCAGTTGTAGGCTTTCATAAATTATTTCATAGAATGATAAAATCCTTTAGGTTGGAAAGGACCTTTAACATTGAGTCCAAGCGTAAACCTAGCATGGCCAAGGCCACCACTAAACCATGTCCCTAAGCACCACATCTACAGGCCTTTTAAATGTCCCCATAGATGTTGACTCCGCCACTTCCCTGGCCAGCCTGTTCCAATGCTTGACAACCCTTTTGGAGAAGAAATTCTTCCTAATATCCAATCTAAACCTCCCCTGGGGCATCTTTAGGCCATTTGCTCTCGTTCTATTGCTTGTTACTTGGGAGAAAAGACTGACCTCCACCTCACTACAACCTTATTTTCAGGTATTGTAGAAAGAGATCAGGTCTCCCCTCAGCCTCCTCCTTTCCAGGCTAAATAGCCCCGCGTCCCTCGGCCGCTCCCCATCAGATTTGTTCTCCAGGCTCTTCACCAGCTCTGTTGCCCTTCTCTGGACTTGGTCCAGCACCTCAAAGTCTTTCCTGTAGTGAGGGACCCAAAACTGAACTGCCTAACCCTTCCCTGCCTATCCCTTCTGAACAGTTTATAGCCATCCATTGCAGCACTCCAGTTACTCGAAACATCCCACCATGTTTCTGTCATAGCAACTATGTCATAGTTTTCCTGCTGTACAATGGCTTCCAGCTCCTCCTGTTTATTGCCCATGCTGCATGCATTGGTGTAGATGCACTTCAGTTGGGCTATTGATCCCACCACTTTCTTGGGGGAAGAAGCCCTAATTCCTACATGACCATTCTCAGGTGCTTCTATGGTATCTAACCCATCAATGACCCTTGTGCCTTAGCTGCTGCTGTACCTCCACTGAGGCGGAAGACCCAAGGACCTCGTTATCACTGCCCCACAAACATTGAGGTGCCACCCCCAGGCTTATCTTGAGCAAGCCTAGTTTTATCCCTTTCGTCCTTCAAATCTTCAAATTTCTTCTGCTTTTGTGAGAAGGCACTGCAAAACTAAACTATGTGCATGATTTTTCATTTTATTCGTATTTAAAATGGAAGGTATTCTTGGCACTCTTTTTTTCTTTCCGCTTACCTAGCCTCTTTTTGGGGTCTTCATACTGCTTCTTGTTTGCTCAAAAGTGAAGATGATGAAATATGGAAATTTAATGTTTGGAAATCAAAAGCTGCTGTTACAGTTTTCAGGTGCTTCTCTTTTTTTCTCTCTCTCTCTTTTTTTTTTTAAATACCCAACCAAATATAGCACCCATGAGACTAGTTATGAAAGTCAGAAGCCTTTTATCGGGGCGTCTGCTTCTTACAAAGCCGATTTTATACTCACATCTTTTTAATTCTTTACACCAAATATTTCTCACAAATGTATTGCATCTGTATCTATGCATCAGAAAAGCAATCTTTTGTCCTGCTCAACGCCCAATGTGCTACTGAATGAAAGAAATGTCTGCAGGTACTGTGACAGTCTGTTGTGTCTGCTGGCTTTTTAGCATAGGGACATTTTTGTCATCTTATTCTGCAAATAAATAATAAGAAATCTGTCATTAGATGCCAAAGTCTCCTGTAAATCAACAGCAATCAAGATTTGATGGATAGAAGTACAGTGAAAGGCATGGGATATATGTGGTACCTTCAATGGACATGTTCAGAGTTGCTGCAATAGGTAGTTCTTGCAGTCAGTTTTGTCAGATTTGTGGTCTTGTCAAAGATATTTTAATCCTTTTCAAGTTTTTTTGTATAATAGTAATGGCTTGTTAAACATTAAAGTAAGTTTTCTAAGAGTTTAAAAATGCGTTCTTTCTGTACACATGATGCAGTTTTTAAATACAACAATAGGCTGAGTCCTTGCAGTGCAGGCAAAATATAATTTACACTTAATTATGAGGGTTAAACTAGTTATCTGTCTTAGCACTCAAATACTCAAAGAATTTTCCTTTTTTTAAACTCTGATAGGCAGTAGATTACAAATAAAACTAAATACACTCTACCTCAAATTATTTACATTTTATTTACTTAAATTTTTACTTGTAATGAAAACCAAAAGATACAGAAGAAAGAAGACTTTTCAGCTTAAGAAACGCTATTGAGAATGGGTAACATAGAAATACACAAAATAATAATGGCATGGAGAAGATGGATGCAGAATGGCTGGTCACTGCCTTATAAAAGAAGTAGGGGTAGCCACCTGAAATTAGCAACCATCATGTTTAAAACAACAAGAAAAAATTTTCACAGCCCACTAATGAAGTTGTGGATGATCGGCAGGATGATGCAGGAGCTCAAACAATTAAGTCTACATGAAAGGGACTAAACTGTTTTATGAGTTTACGTTCATCAGTGACAATTAAATAACATTGCCCAGAAGCAGTCTGTAGCTCAGAAAATCTATACATCACAGCATGTCAGGAACCAGGAGGGCATATCTATGGAAGGGTGGCTCAATTTTTGCTCGATACACTTAGACCACTGAGAGACACTTGGCAAATGGACCTTAAGTCTAATTTGTTATGGTATTTCTTAATGCATTTTTTGCTAAATTACCTTTTTGTTTATAACCATGAAGAAAAATAATAGAATGTAAGGTTGTTATTTAATCTCTAAACAGTTAGTCTGCATCTGTGCCTAATTTGCTAAATACTGCCTGAGATAAATAAAAGTCAAGTTCTTACCCCCATACCATCATTGACATGTTTTGCAAAACATAATAAAGTAATGGCTGGTAATTGTTGCATGTTGTGAAATGAGTTGTCTGCACCATTCAGAAAAATAGAATGGAAACTAGTTTTAAGCACTTGATTTGGATGTGACTGAAACATGGAGCACTGAATTGAAAACTCCTTTCTGTCATTGTGAATAGTTTTGATTTTAATGTGTTGTGGAACATTAAGGACATTTTTGTTCTTCAACAACAGAATTTTTTACTTAAAGCAGACTGAAAACACCTTAAAGTTTTATGTATCTGCACAACAGTCTTTTCCTTTATCTGAACAAATCCCATATGAACTCAGATGGTAAAAATTCATGCAGTTCCATTTGGATTCCTATTCTATCTACAATTCCTGTTCTATCTACAATAATCTTCAGCTCAAGTGTTAAGAGGCTGGAATGTATCAGTTCTCAGGGTCACAGGAGCCATTCAAGCTGGCACCTCTGCAAGTCCATGCGTTTCAATCTCATTTGGGTACCAGGAAGAGACACTGCATTTCATATGGCTGAGAAGTATACCTAGTAGGTTACTGAAGGTATTGCAAATAGCATGGATTAATCTTGGCTCTTAGGCAAAGTGCTCAGAAAGGTCCTCAAAATGGGCAACATAGAAGTAGATCAATTGAAGGTAACACTGTCGCAAGTCGTTATTTTCAAGAGTGAGTGAGTTTCATCAGGGTAGTGCCTGATACCAGATGTGGATCTTGGCAATACAATTAGAATTAGAATGGAGAAATAGTTCTTCCCAGAAAAAGATAAAGATAAATTCAAAAGCACATGGATTCCTCATTTTGTTATCAGTCAGGAGTCAAACTAGCTGAGAGATGGTTCCCGAATTTATATTAAGCCTTAAGGCAAACTGATGATTGTAAATTTAAAAAGTATTGCATTCAGACGGTTAAATGAGACATGTAATACTCTGAGAGTTTTGAAATGCACAACTGAAAATTGATAATTAGAGAAAAAATAAAAGCATGTGATAATGGGAGAAACATGGACATAATGCTGCCTCTGTAAAACAACTACAAATACTGACTAAAAATGTAGTGATCCATCTCTTATATATCCATTCAGAGATCTTGCAGCATACATTCATTTAGCAGGATCTAAAGGCATTTGTGGAGACCTATTAAAAAACTGAAATAAAAAAGAAAAAAAAGAAGGGGGAGGGGGAAAAAAGAAGGAAAAAACCCCGAAAAACCACCTAATTTTTACCTGCCTAGCTTCATGTCAGAAGTTGTGTCTTCTCATTAGGTAATATTTGTCCCAGGATTTAGAGTAGCTAGCATTTGATGCCCCAGAAAAGGAAGTGCCTTAAAGTATTTTATATACACACATTCTTTTCTACTATATTTGCATGTTAATTTGCTCTGTCTAATACAGAGATAATATAACTTCTGTGTGGCACTTGAAGATGAGCATATTGCACTCATCTCTTACTCTGCTTTCGGGCTTTCCTGGAGAGATGGGGAGAATGGGAATTCAGTGTGGGTAAGGAAACTGGATTTACTATTTTCAGAGCATGGCTATGGACTTGAGCCCTGGGGATTTGAAATGCCTATCTGTATGGCTGATGCTGTGCATACTGTTTGTGATAAAGTATAAGACAGAGAAATGTCATGCTCGCAATGTTTTTTTGTCCTTTATGTATCATCAGTGAGGTCCTGTGTATCTCTTATCCTCGCATTACAGCAGGAAAGACAAATTATTAGGCAGAAGTATGCAGAACTTCTGAACTCAAGAGCCCACGCAGTGGCACAGTGAGATTCTTATTAGTCATCTCCCTATATGTGGGACTTAAGTAATAACTGTCCCAAACTGCCAGAGATATAATCTGCCATAGAAGTGAATTCAAAGAGTATTCTGAGTACAGTGAACATTTCAATAATACTGAATGGATACAGCTGTGATTTTCATGTACGTGTTTGAATTCTGAGTAAGTTGTGTTGTTTTTTAAAATTAATGTTTGTCTGTATGTTGTTAAACTCAGGGCAATGTCCATAAAATCTTGGAAAAATGCAGTTTACCACTTACTGGGAAACAATGTGTGAACCGCATCATTACAGAGAAGGTAAAGTACTTTTCTTGCATCCTTGTGAATACTTTCCTCTTCTGTCCCTAAGAAGAGACACCTAGTAAAAGTAGCAAAGCTTAGTAAAAATGAAGAGTATATTTGGTATCTGTTGTCAATGAAGGGCAAACATTCCCTTGGAGTTCAATTCCAGACGTCTCCGGGTTCATATTTTTCCATTTAAAGCTTTCACCATTGACATCTGACATACTGAACCGTACTGTTAGATACCTTCAGAACAAAGATGCCATGCATGAGAAGTATGCAAAGGGTGTATCTCCTTATTTTTCCCAAAGTATTCCTGAAAATTTGCCGTGTGAGATGCAAATCCTCAAATACAGCTGTAATCACAGCTCTTTTTTTTTTCTAGCAGAGCAACAACTGTGTAGCACATGTATGTCAGACAATTGGCATCTTCCTTGGTGTATACTACAGACTCTTTCAGAGAAACACAACCTGTAGCTGTAGCAGGGCTTTAATTCTTTTGTCCTTACTTGATTCCATTTGTGAAGCAATTTACTCTCTAGTGTGAGTACATGTAAGCATCTGATATTGCTGGTGCTCGGAGTACGTTAGTGGATATTTTCAGCAAACGATAAGTGATTAATGTTTTTGCTGTAATCATACTCCTTTTATTATCAGTGTTTACATTTTTAAGGGCTTAGAGTACTCCCTCTGTGAGCCATCTATCGTACTAAGTAGAATGCATCAAAGGTGCTGATGTAGAATTTGCTTTCTCCCAGTGGTATATTGCTACTGTAATTTAAAGGTTTTTTCCTCCACAAAGTAAGGGAAGATAAATGAAAACGTAGAGTTTTTTCCAGTCTGCTACTGACTAGCCACATACAAATGTAAGGTACAGAAAGATGAGAGTGAACAAGGACTGATAGAAAATAAACAACAAGCAGAAATTTCTGTAAGAGTCACCGCTTGTCAGATCTGGTTGCTTTATTAGGAGATGACACAAATGTACAACAGTACTTAGATAGTGTTGCAAAATCGGTTTCCACACTAACTTCCTAGTATGTACATTCCTTATGCCCAGCTTCTCTTTTAAGACTTAGAAGAGCTGTTGTTTTTCAGTCCCATAAATCAGTCTCCTGTGCTCAGAGGACATCTGAACTTCAGTACACTTCTGGGAGGAGCTTAAGACTTCACTTTCATTTCAAGTTCAATCTTCACTGGTCTTTTGCTACTGACTTTCGTGTTTTTAAGGAAAATTACTATAGACCTTATGGTTTTCCTGGCAAGTCCCTTGCAACCTGTGTATCTCCCTCTGGTAGGCACCATTAAAGTGCACATTGTTTTACTGGTGTTTTTATTTGATGTGCTTGTGAGCCTTGAAGTGGAAAGCATATGCTATGAAGACATCAGAAAGAACAGCCTTTGCTCCTTCAGCCACTTCCTCCCAGGCTTTCTATTAAAAATACAACACGAAATCTTGTCGTCTATTGCTAACTTCTGAAAATACTAAAATTTGCCCTGGGTGTGCAATAGCTGTCAGAGAAGCTTATAATCTGATGAAGGTAATCAACCACTGTACTTCTCTACTGGCCTTAAAATGAAATAGAAGAATGAGGGAAACATGTCTTTTCCTGTTTTCCTTCTTGAGCATTGTCTTGCAGCAAAGAATGTCTCAGCCCTTTCCTTTGGACCTCCCAGTTCTCACCATACTGGAGCAGGACACATGGTCCTCATTTAATGCAATGAAGAACAGTTGCACATTTTTCCCAGATAACTAACACATCTCATATTTTAGATTCTTTCAGGTACTAACAAATGTAGCAGAAATCTTTATTGGTCCATCAGAAAAATGAAAAGGGAAACCAATTGATAACGGCATCTTTTGTTACTGAGGGAACGCTGCCTACTTCAGCACACTATTTTGTACAATATTACTACTTACATCCTCATTTTCTGCTTTCATAATAAAAAATTAATTGTGTGCCATTTGAACCTGACAGGCTGTGTTTGATGTGGACAAGAAGAAGGGATTGACCCTTGTGGAAATCTGGGAAGGACTGACAGTGGATGATATCAAGAAAAGCACTGGGTGTGACTTCACAGTAAGTCATTTCACAAATATAGTTAGTTTGGTGTCAGAACAAATATTCTCCACAAATACTTGTCACATGAAGACTTGTAGACACGGTAAGTTTCCTCGTTGTAAGTGAGAGCTGGATAGATTACCTGTGGGGTTTACAGTGAAAATAGGAAGATAATTTAGGGCTAATCTAGTATTATTATATTGGAAGCATTAGAAGCTAGGAAAAACAGAAGAGATGGAGAAATGACTGAGAATAAAAGGATAACATGGAAAGGGAACTTTTATCATGCTTTGAAGAAGGGAGCTGATTCATATCTGAGAGGTGTATATCCACTGTATCCACTTATCCACTGTGTAAGTTAGTTTCCCTAACTCTGTTGAGAAGTTTTCATGCTATCTGTAGATGGGGTTGTGACTCTTCTCAACAGGGGTGACTACATGTGTCCATTCCATGTTACTAGTAGACTAGTTACTAGCCAATCAATTAAATGCTCTGCTGCTGATCCCCTTGCTTTTTCTCTTCCATTGCCTTGTACAAATGAAACTTGTGCTCTGCATTAATCCAGAAAGCCACTGCCTTTTGACCTTCACATTAATTCTTAAGTCTCACTCAATGCTAACACAAAACTGACTCATTGACGGAAAGCTGTAGTGCACTAGATTGTAACCAATTGCATATGTGTGGTTGATAATATATAGTTTCTTCATGGCGTTCTCCTACATGCACATTACAAAATTTTTTCTTCTGTGTTGTGAAGTCTTTTGGGGCAGGTCAGCCCTCCTTTGGCAAAGACAGCAAGTATGACAGTATACAAATTGTGCTGTAAAAATACTTGGGGAATATTTGGTAATGAAGTGCAATACTCTTCCTCTTTGCAGAGTTTCATGGCATGGCTAGGCCACATAACTAAAAGACTGCAGAGCAGTTAGTATGTGAAAGAGTTTGTTGTTAAGGCTTTGAGCATACTATTGGCAGTAAGTAAAACTTTCTGAGCAATGAGCCTGTGGAATTTCATTCATTTCTTGTGTCCATAAGAGAGCATTTCTGATAACTAAATATGATAGTCTATGTTTTTCTTGTGGAGTTTTAAATATTTTAAATAAGGATCTGTTCGCTGCTGAAAATACATTTGTTTAATCTGAGAAAATTTGTTTGGCTGAAGACAAATGACCTGCAACTGCAGAGTGCAGGAAACTGCTACAAAATCACTTTGCTCCATTATTAATTTTCTATGTAACATTTTATGGAAGTAATTGTTATTTTTTAATTTACAGTGGAAGCAACTTTCCGTATCCAGCAATTCTGTGTGCAAAAGAAATTATTTATTCAGCTTCTGACTGTGATTTAGGAAAAAACGATCAATTTTTTAAAACTTTGATAATGTCAAGACTTCTTTTTCTTTGGCTGATCAGCCTGTCAAACAGCTAGCATCCAAAATTAAAACACAAAAATGACCTTGTAGGTTTGTATCTATTGCAGTCAGTCAGTTTGTTTTGTTCTTGCGTATTTAATTTGGGGATTAACTTCATGATGAATTTGAAGGTACAATGTTTAGTAAGCATTTAAATAGACTGAAACTACAGGAAAGTACTTTTGTTGTCAGAAGACACCAGTCCTGACATGTTCCAAACCTTCTTGTTTGGAAGGAGTTGGTTTCTTTTTCGTTCAGGTGACGAATATATATGTATTTAATTGAGCCTGCGTTACCCAAAGTAAAATCCAGCAGCCTATGCTGAAGGCAGTGAAAGCAGAAGCAAGCAAAGAGTTCAGAGAAAGAAGTGATAATCTTAAAATGGTGGACTGTGAGATTAAGCCTTGCAGCAAGACTATTAGGACCAATGAAAAGATTAGCACCACCCACTGTCTATTAGTGCTTTCCTGTAAATGTTACAAAGGAGTGGTATAAATATTGAATGTCTAGGATAGCCTGAAGTTAGCAATTGATGAGAGGTATTGCAACAATCCACCTGGGATCCATCTCACTGGGATCAGGAACGGACACTTGACAGGCACCATTTCCTGGTTCTCCTGAAGGCAAACTCCAGCACAGCCTGCTTTGTATGGCTGCTGTGGTCATGCATGAAATCATGAGCTGCACTAAAGGAGCTGTGGGCATGAAAAATGTAGATGCTGCTTGGTTTACGCACTTTCATATGCTTATCTTGAAAGCGCACAGCTTGCATAAATGCTTGCAAAGCAATGCTTGCTTGCTAAGCTGTACCTCTGCCAAGGTATGTGCAGGGGTCAGCATTACCTACTGATTGGTAGTTCCAAAAGTGCCTGAAATCTCTATAGCGCTGCAAATGGAAAGCATGAACCACAATGATTTGTTTATTAAAGCTGTGGCATGAGAGAGCACTAGCTCTTCCTTTCTTTCTGTTTTTTTTTGTTTGTTTGTTTTTTTTGTTTTTTTTTTTTTAAACCCCCACTTCTCTGAAGAATGTTTCCAGGCCACAGTGACCCAGACCTCCTCTCATTGAAATCCTTACTGAAACTTAAAGTGACATCAGTGACAGCAGCAAGACTGGATCACTGTTGTGTAATATTGGACCGCTGATGGCCTGATTTTCACCTACAGCTCCTTCACTTAGTTTTGGAGTTCAGAAAATAGAGATTTGAGCATTGAGACAGGCATTCGTTCAGAAAGCAGCATGTTCAGTCCTTTTTTCCACATTTCAAGACTCTGCCTCAAGCTTCCTTGCAAGAGTAATAGTTGTGCTTGTTATGTTCACTGAAGAGACATCTTGTTCTTGTTTATATTGGTGACAGGAAGTTTAAGTGATACTGTATTGCTACAGTAAAAGCAGGTTTTTTGGATCATACATTTGACTAGTTAGAAACAGAACTAATGCATGGAAAATGAGGAGTTGACTCTTTTCTAGCAGCATTTTCCAGTGCATGCAGTGAATGATCTGAACTAAAACAAGTATCTTTCTAGGTTCATTACAAGTGAGATTTTAAGGGATGGCTGTACCTTTATAGATAACTATCTCTGCCCGTGCAGACTACACTTTTCTGGAGAGGAGAACTTTATAGCCTATATGAGGCTTTCTTTGAGACACATTTGGCTATACAATTCAGTTTTCACAGTCTGAATACTTATTTGGGAAAACATTTCCTAAAGGACATTTGCAACAACAAAATGTCAAAGAAAACAGAGTCAACAATCCTCATTATAGACCAGCATCATATAAAAAAAAAACAATTCACCCTCGATTTTACTGTGCTGTGAAAACAAAGTATTGGCTTATCTTGCATCCTTAAATCAGATTTGCTGTAGCCTAGCATATAGATCACCTTGGCAGGTAATCTGTTTGGGCTTCCACTGGTTTATGCTGTGGATGAGACCATGAGAGAACAGACCAGGAACCACACTTTTGCAGATGTATTTCATTATAAAAATAATCCAGATAAATCTATCTCGGTAAAAATTCCACATCACCTCCTTTTTTTTTTTTTTTAATATAAAAGCTCAGTTTTACAAAATTATTCTAAAAGATAGCATGGATTTTAGGAAAAGCATCTGCCAAGGAAACATTAGGTAGTTGAATAGCAATTGATTAGTGTATGTTTAACCAGAAATTGACTGTCCAAGTTCAAGCCAGTGACTACAGAATAATAGAGGCTATAGTTTTATTTTCTGGAAGTACATTTTGCTTTGAGGAAACAGGCTGTTGCAGAACGTAATCCATTTTTAAATGGATATTGTGTTTTTTCCTGATCATCACCCCCACTGCAAAAGTTGCATTAGGAATGGATTATTTTACAAAAACTGATGTTGGAGTTGTGGTTTGCTGTAATCTGCAATTTTAAATAATTAGGAGTTAATATAGGATAAGCAACTTTTATTATTTTAACAAATATGCTAACACTTCTCTTTTTTTTTGAGGGGCTGTTTTTACATTTTTGAACAATAACATGCTTTTGCATACCTGATAAGGTCATTAGAAGTTATTAGGACTCAGCATCATTCAGAATTAGGCCTTCAGTCATTAAGCATTGGAATGGGCTCCCCAGGGAGGTGGTGGAGTCAGCATCCCTGGAGGTGTTCAAAAAACGTTTAGATGTGGGGCTTCGAGGCATGGTTTAGTGGGCATGGTGGCATCAGGTATACAGTTGGACTTGTCTCTTCCAACCATGATGATTCTATGATTCTATGAAAGAACTGCATGCTATAAAGAAACACAATTAAATAAGCACAGGGCTGTTTGTATAGCTCAAAAGGGTACTTTGGAGTTGGAAGTCAGAGTCAACAAGCTTGAACTGCAGGGAGTCCCTGAGGCCGTGTCCTTTTACCAGTTCAGAGGCTGGGTACAGGACTGCCCAGGCAAGCTCATCCCAGTACACCTGCCTGTTGAACCGTAGCAAAGTAATTTGAAGCTTGCAAGATAAGCTGTTCTTCTGGTAAGTGAAATAGTATTAAGAATGTGCTACTTAGGAGGTACTGTAAGAAAGTAGCAATTCTGTGGCTGTGTACTTCAGAATAGTCTTCATTAGGAACATTCAGCCCTTACCAAATGCTGTGCCCCTAGCACGGGGTATTGCCAAATTGACTGACTCCACTGGGATTTAAAGTAGTGGACTTGGGGCTTTCTGCGTTTCAGACTTCATTACTCCTTGTTTTCCAAGCACAAACCATCCTTTTTGTTACATTAGCAATTTTCTGCTTATTTAATCACATTTTATTTAGAACAAACAGTTGTGTTTGGGTCCAGTTCTGAGTGATGCAGTGCTCTCACCAGCTCTGTTATCTTCAGCAGGCATTGTGGCACTTCAGCACTCACGGGGATCAGACCCGTTCTGAAGCGCATAGTGGTATGCACAAACGGCAGCTGTTAGCATCAGATGTGCAGACATTACATTTAATGTAATATGCTTATTCAAATGTAAAACACTTGAGGTTTTGATGGAACCAAAGTCTACGACAGCAGAAAACCAATAATCTCCTCCAGTAGTTGCCTTTTGTAATTATTTGCAGAATACAGATTTTAATGGTGCTATGTTTGTCCTCCAGTTTTTGCCTTTACTTCAATGGAAAGATCCCTGAGTGAGGCAGAAATAGGCCCAAATTAAGTGAGGCACATAGGGACTTGGAGTCAGAAACGAAATATTTCTGGAACTAGTCCAGAAATGCTGGTGCACTCAGGGAATTTCTTCAGCTCCTTTACACTTGTACCTATTATATCTATTTATTATCGTAGTTCACACACAACTTAGAAAAATCAATTAAGAGTTTCCATCCACTGAAAACGTTTCATTAGCTTTTGATACAGTAAACATTTTCTTCATGAACTAAGCTTTCCTTGGTGCTTATTCTTATAAGATTATGAATGATGATATGTAGTGGCTGGAGGAAGGATAACATAGAAATCTAACTGGTACAGTAAATACAGCCCTTTACCTCTAAAAGAAAGAGGCTTTAATGCTTGGAAAGGCTTTTATATATCGTTCTTTCATAAGTTAGCTTGTTCAGTATTGGTAAGTGAAAAAGATGGGATAAGGAGGAAGAAGGAATGCAGAATGTGATGTTTCAGTGGGACAGGTTAATCAACTAGGAGCCAGACTAACTGTGGAACTCTTTCGTCCTGAACAAGTAAGATCACGTGAGTTATTTTTGATCTTCATCCTGGGGCACCTATTTAAATAAGGCTAGGAACAGGAGATATTTAAAGATTTAGATCTTTCGTGGAGAGCTTTTCCTCGGGGGACTTGTGTAGACCTGCAGTCAGGGTTCAACCAAATGTTAACCATTGCTACTCTTCAAAGTCTTCTCTGTATTGTTCCCATTTACACCTTCTTTCCTCATCTAGTTTCCTATTTAGGCTTCCTGTGTTTTATTTCTGGTCTGCTGGATATCTTATAATATTACTAATTGATTTTTGTGAGTATATGGAATTAAAACAATAGAATACATAAGTGTGTCCTCACACAAAAATGAATGTGAATGGAAAAAGGCAAGTTTAAAAAACAAAAGTAAAATGAGAAATATTAAACTGTATCATCATCAAGGAAATCAAATGAATGGGAATGGAGGAAGGCAAATTAAAAAAAATAGGTAAAATTAAAAGTATTGAATTGTATCATCGTCAAATAATCAAATCAAATGTATATATATACTATAGGTACAGTATGTGTATCATATACATTTGATTCTATATCCCCTGCTAATATGCATTTTCCAAAACTCAGTTAACTACTTCTGCACAGACCCAGCATTGACAAACAGCATCCTATCTCCTAGTGGGTGGAGGAAAAGCAGAATGAACTTGGCTATTGAGCAAAGAAGGGAAATCATCATTTTAAGATTCCTTGACATGCTTGTTTTAGTATTGCAGTGGCAATTCAATCGTATATTAAATATAAACTGTTTTGTTTCCTCTACATCATTCAGTGTAGTGATTTGTGAATGCAAGTGGATTAGAAGGTGATGGCTGAAGCCGTTGCCCAGCTGCAGCTATCTCTCCTGTTGCTGTTCATGGCAAGTGCAGCCCCACTGTACAAACCTGTGACCCTTTATGGGCCAGTGCATTAATTAAGCTACAGCCTATTTTTGAGTTATATTCATGCGCCATCTTGTATGCTGTATAATTGAGGAGCTGCTTCACCTGAGTTCAGCTATCCCTTCTGCTGGCATTGGAAGCCATCCAAGAAGACCATGCAGTTAGCAGGGGCGAGTACATCTTCAGTTGTCCAAGTTTAATCTGCTTGCATTCTTAAATCAATAACCCAACTCAAAATAAATGAAGTTTAGAGGCTGAATATTAGCACCACACATATCTTGTATTCCTGCATCAGCAAATTTAGTTGTGGGAGTGTTTATTTCTGAAATACTGTGAAGAGAACAGTTTAAATAAATACAGTGTCTCTAGTCTTCAATGGCACATAGCTGATAGAGGTGAAAGTGAATGGTGGGTTGCACTGCTATATCTGTATGACAACTGTTGTGTTTTTCCCTCCTTTTTGCTAGGTTTCGCCAAAACTAATACCAATGAGGCAGATTTAAATGTGAAATACAGACTGGGTTAACTTGCCAGAAGGCTTGTTTCCAAATGGGAGCTGAGTGAAGAGAAATCGATGACTGTTTTGCAATTTGTCTTTTCTTTTTTTCTTTTTCCTCTTTTTTTTTTTTCTTAAGGGCTTTGTAAGTAGTTTCCAGATAGTTAAACTCAGGCTGTGAATATCAGTCTAAATTGTATTTTACTTTTATAACATTACCAATTTAATGGAAGGGTGAATTTATTCCCTAAATTTTGAATAATGTTATACTAAAATGTTAATGAACATTGTCAAAAAAAATGCCTTGTAGTCTCTCTGCCAAATACTACATTTTTTACGCAGAATCAGAAAATGACCATGCAAAACTCATGATTGCCTCTGTTTTTCCCGATTTCTTTAAACTTATAAGTCACTCCATTGCTTTGGAACTACAGCACTTACCACGTCCATTCTCCTGTAAAGGTGTGGGGTTTTTTTCTGGAGTGGTCTATAGCAAATATACACAGCTGTAGAGAGACATCAGGAATATGGTCTTCCCTTTTCCTGAACCTTTTCGTGAGTCTGTGACAAAACTGTTTATACTGGTGGAAAACTGGGTCATTAGCCATGAGTGTATCTGCTGTTTCCACAGTATGTGTCTGTTGGCATTAAGAAACCTACACCTCTCTGACCCCTTATATTTAAATCATACAAACTAGAATGGGGCTAATATGAAGGAGGAAGATTAAAGTCTCCGTAGACAACCGGTAGCTGCACAATTGTTCCACGAAGGGCTCTTACTCTCCAGATACAATCCTTCTCCCCAGCCCTATTCAAAGGCAAATGAAGACTTTCGGGAGTGAGGTCTATCCTTCCGGTGTTACACAGAGAAACAGGGATAGAGAATGTTGTGGGCACTTGGAAGACTGAAGGGAATACAGTTGGTTAAAGGTAAAAGCACTAAGTTTGCACCACTCTCTGATCAAGGCATCGGCAAAAACTAAAGAGTTTGGAACCCAAACTGATGAAAACTAGAATGAATGCCATGAGACAATCAAAAGGAAAAGTCATTCTCTCATACTGGTTCTGCTATTTGATAAAGATCTTCCTTTCCCTGTGTTAATTACAAAATGACTGTTATTTTTGCAAATAGGTAATGTGACAGCATTGGATCTCACATTGAAAATCAGCACAATATGTCTTTATTATACACAGCATGAACTGACTGGAAATCCAGATTTACTAAAATACAGTGTTCTCTCCAAGTATAATGGTTTCTGTCATTCTTATAAATAGGAACACGTAAAACACCCCAGTTCAAATAATTCCTGACATACTGTTTGACATCAGGACTGGAGCAGATTAAGTGACTGAAAAACCTGTAAAATGTAGATGCACAAATAAATAAATATGCCTGTCATACCATGTAGTAAGTAGTGTTGGGATATGGTATAGAAGGGCATTCTAATACTAGATGGGTGAGGTATTCACCATAGTCAGTGTGTGTTCTGGAAGGAATGTAACACATTTCTAGGGAACCAGATAGGAAAATCCTGCAATATTTAGCTCCTGTACTAACCTTTGTACTGCATTTTTCCATGTGAATATAAGAAATGCTTCTCTTTCGTGGGACATAAAATTTGTCTTGATCCACACATGGGTTTTATAGCAGTAAAACTGTTTTGATTAGAGAGATTATTTTATTTAGTTGCATTTACTCTAAACAATTCTTTGAATGAGTCTTGTCAATACCAGAATAGATTATCCTTCTTCCCACAAAGGAATAAACAGAATGCCTTTGTAAGCATCTTTATGCTACTACAAAAGTACTCCCATGATACTAAGTTATATGACTTGAACTCATGGGTGCTAATGGGTGGTAGGCCATTGTATAGCCTGACTGTGTAGGCTGGACCTCATGCTGAGCCCATGGGAAAGAAACCTGTTATACAAAGACTAGTGCTAGCTTCATGATTAAACATAATTTGGTTGATAGGTAATGTGCATGCAAGACTTGAAACGACATTGATCGAAGTGCTCCAGAATATCTTAACCCAGGATTAGTACAAGTTAGTTTTTACGCAGCTTTAGCTTTCACCTGTTTTCTCTGTTTAGGTATATTGCCTATGTTGTTCACTCATTCCAAACAAGTTACTTTCTTAAAGTTTGGTCATTTCTTTTGCTGTGGAGGTGGACTGAAGTTCTGCTTAGAGAGGTTTTGCAGATGAAAAGTCTCTATATAACAAAAGTTGACTCTCTTTTAGCTCAGTATGAAACAGTTTTGGTTTTGGATAGCGCAGCCCAGAGACCTCTTCCCTAATCCGTAAAGACACTTCAGTGACAATTCTGACCCTTGTGGTGCTGTATGCAGGAAAAAGTGCCTATCTTTGCCTTCAGGGTCAAGGATGGGTGAAGAGCTACTCTGAGGGGATGGATGTGGTCCCTGAGGATGTCTTGTTCATCGTCATTCAAAGCTCTCATAGAGAATACCCAGAATGGATGCTGGTTTTAAGGGACAAGTGTAAAAACTATTATACAGGGAAAGGGAGTTACTATAACTTATCCAGAGGAAAAATATGTATTTAAATAGCTAGGGAAGTCTTAAAAAAATCTATGAATGAAATGTTGATCTATTGCAATTACCTATGCTACATTAGTTGTAGGACTGATTAGTTAATTACAGCAAACATTTATTGACATATATAAAGTACCAGAGAAGTGTCTGAGCGCAGCATCAGGTGTATGCTGCTTCTGCCATAGAACTATGCTTTGCTGGCATACGCACAGAAGCCATTGTTGTCATTAGTACACGGCTATGAAAAGACTAATGACCTAATAATGTCTGGGAGTTCAGCACCTTGATTTCTGAAGCAAAGAATTAGGAGCCAAGAACTCCTGAGTTTCAGCTTTTCCAGTTCTCCACTTACTGCCTTGAGAAACGTCATCTGTAATCTCTGCCTTGTCCCCTGTTGCTGGAAAAGGAGCTGTTTTTCTTCCTACCTCACAGGGATGTTGTGAGGAATACCAGCTAAGGTCTGTGCAACAGGTTGTTTCTTCTCTTCAGCTTGGAGACCACACTTGATGAAGAGTGTGGAAAAGTACTTGAAAACTGTCATACATGCTGGATATTTGAGTTCTGTGTCTTCTCTTACTTGTATCAGTGTTAATGCAAGAGGGCAAAAGTCAATATGGTGCTGAAAACTGGGGAAGAAAGGAGAACAGGCTCTCTCCATATACAACAGTGGTGCAAATATCTGTATGTCACACTTGAATGTTTTTATCCTGAGGACAATATATTGTGGTAGAGTATTGATATTGTTATGAAAATGTTGTGTGTCCACACAAGCTAATTGCAACAAGCTGTGACTTCAGTTTTTTAATTGATTTGTAAAGTAGGATTAGAAATTAAAGCAGTCCTAAGTATTTCCCTCCCAGTGGACACATGAGAGCTTCTTGTTTCTCTTCAGCGGTTGATGGTATGCATGGAGGTTTATTGGGATATTGCTGAGATTATCCCCTGCTTGACAGCACTTCACAAGACAAGGACAGTTAACACTCTTTGTCCTGAAGAAGATGATGATTCTACTATATTATCACATTGGACTTATTTCACTTTTTATTGTCTTTTGTCCCTGAAAAGGCAAAAAAATAAAATATTATAGAAAATGTAGATGTACTGTAAACTCTGCAAACTAAACATCAAAGTCCTTCTATGTATTTGCAAAACAATCAATAAAATAAAGATTAAAAATGTCATCTATTTGTTACCATTTTTCATGGTGTTCTGTTCTGCCATTAGGACCAGTAAAAGATTAGCTCATGTTCCCACCAGCATGTCCCACTTCAGCACAAGCAAAAACCTCAAGGTCTTGGCTGAAGGTGGATGGATTTGATAAACAGAAGTAATGAAGCTCAAAACTCAGCTAACAGCTGGATTCTCTATGTTCTCTCTTCTCACTGATGTCTCTGTTGGGTTAATTATCACATCCATTTTCATAATTACTTGTTTTTCAATCATGTCAAATAATGGACTACACATATAGTCCTTAGAGAAGTGATTTTTTACCTTTTGATTAAAACTGCTGTAGAAATGACAGCATTTGAGATGTTAATCATTGATGTTAGTGTGTGGCTGCACTCTGAAAAAAGTACTAGATGACACATGAAGACAAATTGCATTAACCACCTAGTGAATGATAACGTAGCTGATTGCAAAGTGATGAAAATGCTTGTCTGTGGATAGTGGGGTCATCCTTCGATACATGTCATAAAGTCACGAGTAAATATGTCATAGTATCATTTTATCTTCAGTATCATCAGAAAGCAACTTGATAAAGGTGAAGAAATATGTTTATGCTCAGAAAACTTTGATGACTCACTCTGAAATGAAACTCTTCAGTAATTTATATGCGTGGTCAAAACTCAAAAGTCTGTCACCCCTTTGAAGGCAGGGTACAAGCTGACTTCAAGGCCAATAGGTTCTCCACTTGCCTCCCATGGTACTTAGATTTATTTATTGTCTTTTATTATTGCAATGGCTTGCAAAAGCAAGTAGAACATTACGTATTTGTGGGAGCAGTAAAGTCTAAAACTAGAATTTCTGTTTCCATGCTCTTAGAGCTGTCCCCTGAGCATGCAATCCAAAGAAAAACTGTTAAAATTTTTGTAAAGCTGTGATAGATGCTTAGACTGCAGCTGCTGCAATGCTTTTGCGCATTGCCACTGCTGCTGTTGCACAGGGTGAGAAGTTCTCCCTTCGGTGCAGTGCAAATCGTCATGTTTGTCTCAAACCTGTGCCCATATGAGATTCACAAGCAGGTGTCCATCCCTCTGACTGCTGAAGGGTCTCACCAAGTATGTAGGTTTGTGAAGTTTCCAACATAGCAGTGGCACAGCCCCAGCTTCTTTAAAAAATGGTGATGATACTTCTTTTCCTGTATTGACTCAGCAAGTAGAGTTGGTGAAGGTTCTGTTCCTAACTCTGTCCAGGAAGATTCAAAGCACTTCTCGCTTGTCCCAGGAAAACACCTAACCTGCCACACTGCAGGGTGAGCTGGCCAAGACAGCTGCTTCAGGAGAAACCAGCTTACTTTGTAGAAAGGATTGCCAGGGCTACAAGGCTGTGGATAAACAAGTAATGAAGGAGCACAAGACGGTCACCTAGCATGTAAGTCATTCACCCAGCAGTAGCAAGGCCTGAATTATCCTGTGAAGAATGGCTTTTGTTTTATTAACGCAGGCTTTAAACTGTAAGCAACTCACTTCCCCTCCTTTCTGGCTCCCCTGCATGTAGGCACCTACCTGCATTAAGCCATGTGTTTTGTTTCAGGGCAAGTGCAGAACAAAAATGTGAGGGCATCTGCAAAACTGGCACGTCAAACAGTGTGGTGCTCTGGCACCTCAGCAGGGTACAGAGTGGGATTTTCCTTTTTAAGATACAGACTGCCTAAATTAATCAAATTATCTTGTAGGTGAATATGTCAATTATTTTTATTTTTTGGATAAGTTCCTAACTATTCCCTTTCGTTCTGTCAGCTGGAAAGTTCATAAATCATAGGTAGAAAAGGGAATTGAAAACTTTTGTAAATGCAGGGAAAACATGTTACAAGAAGCACAAAAACTGCAGCCAGGAGCAGAATTAGTTTGTATAAACTGAGCAAAAGCAATGTGAAAAGCAAACTTATATGTTACTCCCGAAAAATAAAGGCAAACCACAGAAGCAGCACACAGGTACCACCTACAGAAAGCATACCTTAATTCAAGGACAAATTCAATCTCATCTGTTTAGGCAGTGAGGGAATGAACATTATAAATTGGATTTAAAGATCATAAATTGGATGCCCATATCCTGCAAAACCGTGCTTCCCCCATCCCTTTGGAAAATCTGGCTGTATGAGCAATTAACATCTTCTCTCAGATCTGTCCAAGAATAAAGCCATGCAAGGCTATAGCAGGCAAAGCTCTCTTGTCTAAAAAATATCCCTAAAAATACAAACTTTAAAGCCATAATCAGGCACTCTGGCTTGCCAGTCATTTCTGTCTACTTCCATCTTGCATTTGCCCCAATAAAACCCATCACCTGTGGTTTCCTCCTTCTGGCACCTTCCTAATCCTAAAGGAGTAGCTAGCTCCCTTTGCCCAAGGATGACTGCTCAAATTTCATCAGCCTTCCTGCTTGCCTGGGCCTGTTCTCAGCTGAAGGAGAGAAGGCAGAAGCGTGTGTCTGTGTGTCCACCGAGCCTGCCAGCGAGGGAACCGAGACCAGAAGAGCAGAGCTGGTGGGTGTTGTGCTTGGCTGGATGGCTGCAGGGAGGCACTGCTTGCTCTGGCTGCTCCCAGCCGAAACGTGGCTGCGAGGGACGGTGTGGGCAGAGACGGTGCTGGGGGACATCCTTACAGAGTTACTGCTGAGCACCAGCATGTCTGGTTTGCTGTCCTATTTCTAACGCACCGCTACTCACGCACCTCCTGCCAGAAGTAAAAAAGATGCATGGTGTGTTTATCTCTCTGATTTTAATTCCATTAAATGTGGAGATCATGTGGATGCCTGTGTTTGAAAAATTAAAATAATGCACTCCTGTGAAGTGGACGCATCTTAGCAAACAGCCAGGGGCTGGCTAGCTGAAGCCCTGGGTGTACTCCTGGCTGCAAGGCCTGCCGGGGCAAGGAGGAAGACATCAGGCTTGGACACGGCTCTTCTCAGATCTTAGATGCTCGTCGTATGGGCCGTGTGTTGTATGGGCCCCCACAGCGGTGGGGGACAGGGCTGTACCACCATGTGTGTCTGCCTTGGCTGAGAATTGCTCAGGACTTCTTCAGAGCAAAAGGCAGGGCTGAGATCTGGGACTGAAATGGTACAAAAACACTTCTCTGTTCTGCATGGCAGAACCACTACTGAAGATCCCGGTTCCATGAGGAGATGCTTCTCATGGTATTCCTGATACTTCCTTCTTCTTGAGGCTTACAGGCCAGTATTTGCTGATTCTCTGCTGCTGTATTGGTTAATACTGACATTTTCATATTCTTTTCTTCTTCTGGCAACCTTCAGCCTAGAAAAAAAAAAAAAAAAACAACTGCATAAATCTGCTAGCTATAAAACTGAAGGATGGTGAAATTAGTCTGCAACAGCATGTCCGTGTTCTCATTAAGAGCAATTCAGCATTTTTAGGACATGTTAACTGCTGTACTGAGGAGAAGAGGCTGCAGATCAATATAAAATTAACCATAGCTTCACAAAATCCCATTTATAATTTCCAAAGTACTTTCACAGGTTCACAGAATCCCTCAGTTGTGCAGGAAAGTCATTGTCGGTATGTCAGAGTGGCAATAGTGACAAAGAAAATGTCACAAACCAGTTTGGATGTGGAGCTGCAAAACATCCAATCTGGAAAAAATCTCCATATGTTAATGAGGACAAAAACCTAGAGGTAATGTATATTGGTCAAAGAGAAACTGAGAAAGGGTAACAATCACTGATAGCTTCACTTCAAAAGTGAGAGAGGTCATGGCTGGTAATTAATTATCCAAATCACTGCTGTTGTATGTCTCTACCTAACGAGCTGTCTGACCCTTCGCAAAACAATCCCTCTGAGAATGTGTCAACCTGAGAGCTTGTTTCTATGGGGATTTTAATTGTGTGGTAGATTATTTTCATGGCAGAGTTGAAAGGGGTAGAGGGACCAGGGAGGAGCAAATGTCAGCCAGGTGCAGCAGATGGGGAGCTTGCAGGCAAACAGCCCCATGCATCACATCATGGCCCCTCGGACCCTGGGGGCAGCGAGCTCACCCACTGGAGGTCACTGCTCTTGGCTGTTGATTTGGATGGGATTCTCTTTTGGGTGACCTCTACAAGCACATGTTTAGTTTAAGCATATCTTCAAATCTAATCAGATTTAAGCATGTGCTTGGAGACATCCAGGAGCACAGGCTTAGCCAGAGGAAGGCAGACAACCAGCATCCTGACCTGAAAGGGCTTTTTGGCTGCAGCAGAGCATGGCCAGGCTGGGGCATATTTCTGCAGTGTGTGCAGGACATACTGCTGTCCTCAGGGCAGAGCAAGTGACAGTGGGACGGGAGAGCTGGGAAGTGCTATGTGATGCTGCTGCTGGTACCACAGTTGCCCATGCTGTTAATCCCCATCTCAAAGTCTGGTCGATGCTATGCAGAGCTGCATGAGAAAGGGAGGCACTTCAGCCTGTTTTGCAGATATTCTGCATCTTTTCCCTGAAATGCTGAGTGCTGAACCCTGGCTTGGATGGGGCACATCTGAAGGCTATCATATACAGAACAGTTCTAACATGACAAATTTTGGCAGTAGCTGAAAGTTTTACCCCAAAGGGAGACCAGTTCTTAGTACAAGACAATCCTATGCACAGCATGATGCCCTGGCTGGGGCAGGCGGGGG
>NW_009606900.1:0-10345 GCF_000690535.1 Cariama cristata | reverse complement strand
TGAGCTGCTGGAGCATGTCCGGAGAAGAGGAACAAAACTGGTGAAGGGCCTGGAGGAAAAGTGTTATGAGGAGCGGCTGAGGGAACTGGGGCTGTTTAGTCTGGAGGAAAGGAGGCTGAGGGGAGACCTGATTGCTCTCTACAACTGCTGGAAAGGAGGTTGTAGAGAGGTGGGGGTTGGTCTCTTGTCCCCAGTAACTAATGATAGGACAAGAGGAAACAGTCTCAAGTTGCACCAGCGGAGGTTCAAGTTGGATATCGGGAAGAATTTCTTCACTGTTAGAGTCATTAGGCATTGGAACAGGCTCCCCAGGGAGGGGGGGGGCTCACCATCCCCGGAGGGGGTGCGTGGTGGACTCACCATCCCTGGAGGTGTTCAAAAAACGTTTAGATGTGGCGCTTCAAGACATAGTTTATTGGGTTTAGCGGGCATGGTGGCATCGGGTATATGGTTGGACTGAATGATCTTTGAGGTCTCTTCCAACCATAATGATTCTATCATCCTATACAGGTATACATATAGGTATTATAAAATACCAGAAAATGAGATGCATTATTTCCTTCTTAACCTGCACAGAGAAGTTACAATATGAGTTTTCAGTGGGAAAAAAAGGCTTTTCAATGTTTTAGAAATAGCAGAGGCAGGACTGGCAGAAACCACCTGTGTATTTAAAGTCAGTTTTCCATTATTAAAGTTTCACGTGCTATGGAAGCTTGGTGGAGAAGGCTTGATAGTTTTGTGCCTAGTTTGCTTTGGACTGCTCTAAGAACTCTGATTTTCTCATATTTGAAAATCCACTCTCAGATCTCAAAATGACTTTGAGACAATATTAAAGTCGCCTCGGGAGGCTTTCTGAAAGTGCTGAGCTGTCTTCCCTGTTCTCCCCTTGTTCTCCCCTTACTATTCCAACAACTACTGATTAGAAAACGACTTGTGTGCCAGATTGCTGTCACTGCCTGTAGAGATTTACTCACACAAATACACTTTACAGAAAAAAAATATTCAGGCTACTTGCAGCATTATGCATTCAAAATTTCAGTGCAACTTTTTTATTCTCAGGCACTGCAAGGCAGACTTACTGGGGCAATGGAGAGGGCTGAGAGAATACTGCCTTCCCTAAAATAGCAGTCTGCAATGGTAGCAGCATGCTACCATCCACAATGCAGCTGCTCGGCCCTGCAGTTATCACACAGGTACTTTCCTCTTCTCCTTTTAACTATTTCTGATAGCTCTTAAATGTGACTCAGCCTTTGCCTTCCTACGACTCTAGTCATTCATGCTTTAGTTGCAGTTGTCAAAATGTTTCCTAAGAAGGCATAAACACATGCCAGTAAGGACAGAAAGCCAAGGAGCACTGGAGAAAGTCAGTGCCTGGCACGCTACCTTCTGCAATGGCTAAACACACCTGGACCTGGCCTCAAGCCATTTTTTTCCTCTTGAAGCATAAAAACAAGCAAACACTGCAAAAGCTCAGACTCTCCCTTTAATCCTTTTCTCTTTTGGGGCAACAATCACTGGGCTTTTCTGTCAGTAAAAGGACAGGAACTCCTACAGTGTCACATGCACCTGTGAAGGCTAGTTTTGACTCCTCTCTCATTTAATTCCTCCTCTGTCTGTTACACTGCTCATGAGATCTCCAGGGTCCACACCACATCTGTGTCTTGTCTGTACACACAAAGTCCTCATCTAATAAAAAAGGTGACATATTATGTAGTCACTTTTTCAGATAGGGTTGTACTGTAATTATTAGTATAAACTGGAATTTTATTTGGTGTACAGTGAAAAGATCGTACTTTGAAATTAACTATGGTGCTAAGTAAACTAATAACTTCATAGATTTCCTAAGAATGAAGCCTAGAGACTTAATCAAAAGGGCCAACACCAGAGAAATTACTTTTGATATTTTGATTAAATCTGTTTGAACCCAGATAAGGAAAATGCAATATATTGAAGGAAGAACCCAATAGAATAACATTAATTTTGCACCATATATTAAAATAAAAAAAAAAAGAAAATGTGAAAAAATTTATTTTCAGCTGAAATTGGCTGAAGAGGAATAATCTTGAGATCTCCAAAGAATTCACCTGCCCCCCCTCCAAAAAAAAAAAAAAAAAAGAAAAGAGAGAGAGAGAGAAAAAATGCAAAGTAATTACAAAGGAAGCATTATTGTATGACAACTTGTAAAAAGAAAACATTTTAGCATTGAAAACATGATACCTTATGTTTGTAAGAAAGTACATAATAGAATTAATGTACATTTTTACAGTAGTTACATTCTAGAATCCCATTATTAATTATTTCCCTCAACTACTGAGAAAGTATAGAAACATGTAAACTAAATTTTTCTGAAAGTATCCTCCTGGCTCTTTGGGTTTGCAGACAAAGAGAGAAGTACATATAATCATACATGAGTATTCTAAAAGCCAAAGAGAGCCTAATTGCCTATGAATATACACGACAACAGAATTATCTCTAAGGCTTATTCTTCTGACATTCTTTACAAAAAAAAAAAAGGTTGAAAGAATATTACGTTTGTGAAGTTATGCTTAGAATTCCAGACATACCAGAACCAAATTTGAACTTTAAACTTAGAGCTGCCTCAGTAGCTCATCTATTATGCCAAAATCTTTACATACAAAAGGTGGGGTTAGTGATAGAGGGATATCCCCCACCTCATCGTTTAGAATAACCATAATGTCCTTGCTGTTCACACCAACAGCAACACGCAATGTCGACATCCTGCAACTAAGAGTAACACATAGCAAAGTCGGACCATGTACCAAAAGAAGCAAATAGGTAAAAAACTTGTTATGTGTAACAAATTTGGGTATTTTATTTTCTTCTTTTACGATCCTTGAAGTTACACCTGCTACAGAATTTCCTGCCAAGATCCTCACCATTAAAAAGCATTAGACCTCCTGCTGCTGAGAAAATCTCTCCTTGTCTGCTTTTAGGCTTTGCTTTAGGACATATTCTCTCCCTCCTCCTACAGGCCTCTTCATTCTGATTTGCAGAAACTGGTATCTTTGTGCTGCTTTTTCTCCCCTCCTAGGATTTTGCTCTCAACTACTCAGTGAGTAATGGTGAGCAGGGAGAATCAGTCAACTGTCTCATGGCTCTGCTGGTTTACGTTCCTCTACCAGCATGAAAGGCTTCAGTGTGCAACACTGTGAACTGCATGTAGGCTGAGAGCTGCACGGGTTTCAGCCTTCAGGAGGGACAGTGAATCCCTCCTGTGGCAACTAAATCTTCTTGTAAGCTGCATGGGCACCCCCCAACATGCAAACCAGGACCCTAGCTTCTGCTTTTGGTAGATATTGCATGCTTGCTTTTGCAATGCTAAGTTCTTGTGTGGATCTAACTGAAAATGTCTTTCCTTCTACAGCAACTCCATTCCATTGCCTGAACAAATTCCTTCTCTTCTATCTGCAGTGAGACTACGAATGTATACACTTGTAAAAGCGGACAGCTTTTGGAGTGCATGCTAAAACTGCTTCTTGTCTCTCTGCAGCCACTGAACACAACTTGCAGGTTGTACTCTGTGAATGGACATAGATAGTAACAGTGCCTGATCCTTGATATCATGAAGCTCAGAGAGGAAACTTGCCATGACATTTCTGCTTTTAAGTAGTGCCTTATAAACTTGTGTAATAACTGTCCGGTTACAAGTGAAGTTAAATATTCTTACCAAGGTGCAGAATATGAAGACCCAAATTTCTTGATCTTCTGTTGGCTCAGTGTGAAATCCTGGAAAAATCTTCACACTTCCTCATGCTTCTGTTCTCCTGTCTTCAGAAACTGTGTTTATTCTTCTTTGGATGATAACATTGTATTTGAATAGACACTGAAGTTGGCAGTGAGCAACTTGCACAATCTAGATCTTACTGTTCCCCCTACATCTTGCCAAAAATAAAAGATAAAACATGCTACAGTTACTTGAAATAACTTCTAATTTGTGATACATCCACTTAATCATGGTCATTTTAAAATGCGTTAATCTAAAACCTTACATGAAATTCTGTAGAAGGGATGTCTAAATTCAGAAATAATACCATTGTTTTTCTTAGAAGTGATGGAAAGTAAGAGTGCATTCTTATCACTTACATTGCATTTAATATCTTGTGAAATATGGTCCAAGTACTGAAGTGCAACAGGGTTTCTGTGATTCACAAAGATTAAGAAAATACCTCAGCCATCATGACAGTGCAGTTAGTTAATGCTCAAAAGCACCAATATGCAATAAATGTAAGGCCTGAAACAAGAACTGGTGATCACGGAGAATGTTGGGATAGTTCACACAACTGGAGTGCTGCAATGGGTAGATGCAGGGTCTGTAGGAAGGACAGGCTAGGAAGGTGAGGAAGGGACATCATTTTCTATGTCAGAGAACAGTTGGGACAGATGATGAGGTGGCTGGGAGCTGATGGGTAAGGATTAGTGGGTAGGCTCTAATGTTAGGAAGAGTGTTTAGGAAGGGTTAGGGAAGTTGATTCTGATGAGGAATGTGGGGAGAAAAAGAAAGCTTTCTACAGGTACATTGTCAGGAAGACTAGGAAAGATGTGGGCCCACTGCTGAATGGGTCTGGGTTCTAAAGGTAAGGGACATGGGAAAGGTAATCGATGTCTTCTTCACCTCAGTCCTTAGAGGTAAAGCAATCCCAGGTCACTAAGACCAGTGGGAAAGGCCAGGGCAAGGAATATTCATCTTTGGTAGAGGCAGATCACGTAAGAGAACATTTAAACAGACTGGACATTGATATATCCACAGGACCTGACAGGTTGCACCCATGAGCGCTGAGGGAGCTGGCCCATGTCATTGTGAGGGCCTTCTCAAGTATCTTAGAACTGGGAGAGGTTCCTGAAGCCTGGGAAAAAGATGATGTCATCTCTATCTTCAAGAAGGGCTCAAAGGAGCATCCAGAAAAGTACAGACTGATCATCCTCACCTCAATCCCACAGAAGGTGACAGGGAGAAAATAATCCAGGACACCATTTCTAGACATTTTGAGGAAAAGAAGGTGACTAGGAGTAGTCAGCATGGATTAATGAAGGGTAAATCACGTGTGACCAACCTGATAACCTTCTATAATGAAATGACTGGCTTGGTGGATGAGTGGAAAGTAGTGGTTGTTGTTTACATCAACTTCAGCAAGGGTTTTGACACTGTCATCTGTAACACTCTCAGACAAACTGATGAAGCATGGACTACAAAAATGGAGGTGGATTGAAAACTGGCTGAACTGCCAGGGCCAAAGGGTTGCGGTCACCGGCACAAAGTTCAGCTGGTGTGGGGTGGTCACTACTGGTATGCTACAGGAATTGCAACTGAGACCAGTACTGTTTAACAATTTCATTAATGGCGTAGAGGTGGTTGGACAAGAGTGCAACCTTAGCAAATATGCAGATGATACAAAACTGAGATGAGTGCTGCTATTCAGAGGGACCTGGACAGGTTGGAAAAATGGGTCAACAGGAACATGATCACATTGAAGAAAATAAAATGCCAAGCCCTGCACTTGGGAAGAAGTAACCCCCCCCACAAGCACTGGCTGAGGTCCAACCAGCTGGAAAGTAGCTTTAACAAAAAAGGCCAGCAGGTCCTGCAGGAGGAGTAGAACATGAGCTAGCAATGTGCCCTTGCAGCAAAAGCCAACACCCTCCTGGGATGCATTAGGAAGACTGATGCCAGCAAGTGGGGGGATGTCATCCTTCCTCTCTGCGCAGCCCTGCTGAGAGATAACTGGAGTGCTGTGTGCAGTCCTGGGCTCTCCAGTGCAAGAGAGACATGGACATACTGGAGTGAGTCCAGCAAAGGGCCACAAAGATGACTGAGGCTGAAGCTTCTCTCATACAAGGAAAGGCTGAGAGGGCTGGGAGTCTTGAGCCTGGAGAAGAGAAGGCTCAGGAAGATCTTATCATTGTATATAAACATCTGATGGGCAGAGTAAAGAAGACTGACCCAGACTCCTCCCAGTTGTCCCCAGTGACAGGAGAAGCAGCAATGGGCACAAATCAAAATACACAAAATTCCATTTAAACAAGAAACTTTTTTTACTATGAGGGTGGTTGAATACTGAAACAAGTTGCTCGGAGAAGCTGTGAAGTCTATCCCTCAAAATACTGAGATCTGAATTGGACACGGCCCTGAGCAACCTGCTATGGTTGACCTGTTCTGGGCAGGGGTAGGACTAGGCCCTCTCTAGAGGTGCCAGCCAGCCTTGATGCTTCTGCAGTTCTGTGGTTAGAACCTCAGTAAGGCCCGATGGTAGCTCAGTGCAGTTGCAGGAACAAGAATTGGCCATGCTATGCTGCTGCTAATATGGTCTCAGCAAGGAGGAACAGGATCTGAAACTTATATTTAGAAAATATCAGGAGCACATGGAATAGAGATCTGTAGTGCTCCATTTTATACATCATGTGATTTGAGCAAACTCAGATAGCACTCGGGGAAAAAAAGGGTTTAGCCTGAAGACAGCTGAGACCACAATTTCTTTCTGCCTCTGTCTTACAACGGCAGTCTGAGTCACTTTTCTTGATCATTCAATTTTTGCCTTGAGTTTTGGTCTCTGCCTTTCCTAGTTGCTCTGGCAGGGGACACGGTGCCTAGGCCTCCCCTGTGCTGGCTTGCCTGCCATGCTGCCACCTCATGGTCCTGCCTGGCATTCCCGTGGCCAGCAGCCCGATGAGGGGGCTCTGCACATCCAGGATACCCGTGCTTACCCTGGCCCACAGGTACCCACATAGAATCATAGAATGGTTTGGTTGGAAGGGACTTTAAAGATCATCTAGCTCCAACCCCCTTGCCATGGGCAGGGACACCTCCCACTAGACCAGGTTGCTCAAAGCCCCATCCAGCCTGGCCTTGAACACTTCCAGGGATGGGGCATCCACAACTTCTCTGGGCAACCTATTCCAGTGCCTCACCACCCTCACGGTGAAAAATTTCTTCCTGATATCAAATCTAAATCTTCCCTCTTCCAGTTTAAAGCCATTGCTCCTTGTCCTGTCACTACATGCCCTTGTAAAAAGCCCTTCTCCAGCTAACTTGTAGGCTCCTTTTAGGTACATGGCTGGTCCTGCACTGCCAGGGTCCCTTGCTGAGGAAGCTCATGCGATGCTCTCAGCCGGAAAAGAGTTCAAACCCACATTTTTCAAAGCACTGGCGCCTGCTTCACCCCTAAGGCAATGAGCCAAGGTTACGGAGCAGGCTGCTGGCAGCACCCGCACTTGCCCTCATTATCAAGCTCTTGGAAACACTCCTTTGGCTCTTCCTGCCTCCTGTGCTTTAAACAAGCACCAAGTTTGTTGCAGTCCAGCAGCCCATGGCCTCCAACCAACCTCCTGGGACAGGTCTTTTGGGAAGTCCCAGTCCACCTTGCTTGACCACTGTTGCTGGGACAGACATGTCTGTCTCCATTTCACAGCCCTGCAGCCACCAGCAATGAGCACAGCCAGTATCTTCACCTGCTCCCCATCTCCACAAAGAAACACATCTGGCTTGCTGGGGTGCAGCTCAGAGCCAGCAAGGAGCAGCTAGGGCTCCTGCAAAGTGTGATGTGCCCAAAGCTGCCCCCATGTCAGGCAGTGTGTTGTAACCCAAGTATTTGCAAGGCAGCCTACAAGCCTGTGGTTTGGACACAAAGCAGTCGTGCTAACTCTGAGTACTGCGTAGGACCAGCCTCCAGGAGAGGTAACAGGATAGTGAAAATGAGCTGAGGAACCTCACCAAGCCTCAGTCAAATAAATGGGACTCTGCCTGCATAGAAGGGGCCATGAACTTTTGAGTCTTTTTACATGCTTGTCATTTTGGATGCTACCAAAAAAGAAAAAATAAATCCCAAAATACCAACAGATTTTAAGCTTTAGTATGTAACAGGTTTTAAGTTTGACAGATTTAATTGTCCAAATCAAGAAAGAAAGGAAAATACACATAAGAGGCTTGAATAAATGTTTTCTCTAAGCTCACTGCAATGGGGGGAAAAAGTGTCATGCAAAACTGTGCACACTTATACCAAAAGCAGGCCACAATGCCCTTGACTGTATACCACAACTCCCACTACAAGTTTGTTTTTTCATAACATTGTAGGTGTTTGGCTGACTGACTCAATATACAAAGCATTATATTACAAACAAAGGCGGTTGTTTACAAATGCCAAGACTACCAAAAGACCCTAGACTGGTCTACTCCTGCTCAACAGAGTGATGAAGTATCCCCATTTGACTTCAACAAAGAAGCCAAATCTATGTAAACAAGTAGATGATTTGGTTTATAATTTTATGCTGAATTTAAATTAAGGTCTACTAGGCATATGTTCTTCAGGGTGGATAGTTGTATTAGAGAAGCTCTCTATTACATTTTTAAAATTCATCTGCAAAATTACCCACTGATGGAGTAGGTAGTACAGTTCTCACAGAGTGTACTGTGTGTTGCATTCTCAAAAAACATTAGTCTACTACTTCAGCTGTCTGAACTTTTTTTCTAGAAAGGGCAATGCTCATTTGGTCTTCACAGCAGTTACAATATCTAGCCACAGCCTGGTGAAGGCAAGGACTTGCACTAAGTCTGCAGGATTATTAATTAGTTTATCCTTTGTCACTGTCTGGAGTGGATTCATTTAATCAGAACAGATCAAGGCGATAATTTCATCCACCCTACCAACTTCTCTGCCATGGTCTTTGAGCATAAAGGAGAAATTTTAAAGCTTCATATTTGGTCAGACAGCTGAACACCTTCTCTGGTGTCTGTACAAAAGCCAGTGCTAGACTTGGGAACCTCTGGTACTGCTACACCTATAAAAGTCATCAATTTGGCAGTGTTCCCTGATATTAGAAAGGTGGAGCAAAATGATTTTTGTAGAAATTGTTTAAATGACTATCCTAACACTGGTTAAACAACTAAAACCTCTGATTTCAATAATCAAAGGAATTTCTTCCAGGATTAGGGCTGAAGATTTTAGTCATTTTCCTAAAGAAAAGTGGACTCTCAGTGGCTGATATAGTCTTAAATTTTGCATAGTAACCAAATAAAACTGTATTTGTTTATTTAAGACACAATGTGGCTTAATATATGCCTACTCAGCATTTTTTACATTTGTTACATCAGATACTGAAGAATGATGAATTTCTTTGACACTGGATTACTTTTACTTATTATAGGTAAAGCTACTCTAGGAATATATCTCAATATAATTTAAAAAATTGTTACTGATACTTCTGGGTTTGATACTCGTTTATTACAAACTCAGTGTAACTAAACTGTAAGAGGCTTTAAATACTGATTAACACGTCAAGCTTCTAAATTAACTGTGGATATGCCCACTACAGCATTTTAGTTCCTATGGACAGTGCATTGTCAAGGCAAATCTCCTATCACCCCCACTTCTAGGATTGTTACGGTTGGAAGAGACCTCAAAGATCATCAAGTCCAACTGTCTACCCAAGCACACCATGCCCACTAAACCAAATAAACCATGTCTCGAAGCACCACGTTTAGATTTTTTTTGAACACCTCCAGGGATGGTGAGTCCACCACCTCCCTGGGGAGCCTGTTCCAATGCTTAACAACTCTAACAGTGAAGAAGTTCTGCCTAATATCCAACCTGAAACTCCCCTGGCGCAACTTGAGGCCATTTCCCCTTGTCCTGTTGCTAGTTACCGGGGAGAAGAGACTGACCATCACCTCGCTACAAACTCCTTTCAGGCAGTTGTAGAGGGCAATAAGGTCTCCCCTCAGCCTCCTCTTCTCCAGGCTAAACAACCCTGCCTCCCTCAGCTGCTCCTCACAAGACTTGTGCTCCAGGCCTTTCACCAATTTTGTTGCTCTTCTCTGGACACGCTCCAGCAGCTCAATGTCCTTCTTCTAGTGAGGGGCCCAAAACTGAACACAGTATTCAAGGTGCGGCCTCACTAGTGCTGAATACAAAGGGATAAACACTTCCCTAGTCCTGCTGGCCACACTATTCCTGATACAGGCCAGGATGCTGTCGGCCTTCTTGGCTACCTGGGCACACTGCTGGTTCATGTTCAGCCAGTTGTTGACCAACACCCCCAGGTCTTTTTCTGCCGGGCAGCTTTCCAGCCACGTCACCAAGCCTGTCGTGTTGCATTTTGACCCAATCTCACACAGTTGGTCTCGGCCCATCGATCCAGCCTGTCCAGATCCCTCTGTAGAGCCTTCCTACCCTCCAGCAGATTAACACTCCCACCCACCTTGGTGTCGCCTGCAAACTTACTGAGGGTGCACTCAATTCCCTCATCCAAATCATCAATAAACATATTAAACAGAACTGGCCCCAACACTGAGCACAGGGGAACAGCACTTGTGATCGGCTACCAACTGGATTTA
>NW_009606899.1:0-513 GCF_000690535.1 Cariama cristata | reverse complement strand
CCCCCAGGCAGAAACAGCCCCCTGGGCAGCAACGTCCCCCACCAACAAGCTCTTGGGGACCCGGCAGACAACCTTGCCACGTCGGAGGAGATACTGCTCCAACAGGCCCTGAGCCTCCTTGGTTGCTTGCTGGACGAGGTGGGGGTCAGCCAGGAAGGTTCCGGCAGTGGCCCTGTGCCTGGGGACCCTGGGGACACCAGCACAGCCATCCCCCACTGCGACTTCAGCTCCTTCGAGCTGCCCAAGGAGCTGCTCAGCCCCGACTACAGCAGCCCTGCCATCGCTGATGCCATCCTCAGCCTGGAAGATTTCATCATGGGGCTGGAGGCCCAGGAGTCGGGGGGGGACGTGGGCACGGACCTGCCGCCGTCCCAGCCGGCTGTGTCAAAGAAGCAGGGGATGAACTGAGGGGAGAGCACCTTGTCCGCCTTGCCTGAGCCCCCAAGCAAGCGCAGGGCTCTCGCAGACAGCCCACGGGGGGATGAGAGCCACCGCAGGGATGAGGTGGGGGTG
>NW_009606898.1:35753-35998 GCF_000690535.1 Cariama cristata | reverse complement strand
CCGGCACTGCCGCAGCTCCCCGCGCACCGCCGGGACGTTGCAGATCGAGCCCGGCAGACGCAGCCGTTCATTTTATTAATTACTTTGATAAAGCTGCGAAACAGCCCCGATTATCGACAAGAAGCTGCAGCAAGCCAGCGGTGAGAACGACGGTTTAAGGCCATTAGAGACTGCGGGGTTCCCTGCGGTATCACAGGGGCAGAAGACACACGAAGAGCAGCGCTGTTGGGTTTGCGGTGTTCGGA
>NW_009606898.1:34341-35710 GCF_000690535.1 Cariama cristata | reverse complement strand
GCAGCAATTATAAGCTGGAGCACAGAATAAAATATGCAGGGAAAAGGCCAGTCCCGAGTAGTGTCTGTCATTGCTTACTCAGAGTAAGAATTTCCAAAGGCCAGAAGTGGTTCAAGGACTTTGTCTATAGTTTATTGCAATAAACACGGATGGAGAGGAGCAGCTTTCCCGAGTGAGCGTGAGGACGGAGGATCTAACTTACAAGTGAAATAACGCAACACTTCACAGCCAGCCTTGCAGATGATAACAGTCCAAAACTTGGGGAAGGACTTCAGGTGCCTCGTTCACATGCATTAAAAGATCACCCAGAACCAAAACATCATTGCCGTTTCTATCCATAGAAACCAGAACACGCTCTTTCAGCTAGAAAACACAGGATTATTTCTTAACCTAAACATTTCAGCCTGCAAGAGATTAGTTGTTGGCACGAGTATCTTCTGACAGGCTGTAGGAATCCTGGAAATGAGGTGCCTCGTGTCCCAGAACCTGTTCACAAGTACAGCAATGAAGACAAAATACGCCAGAGTTGGTACCAGCACCAGTCTGCGGGAGGGGCCCAGCCGCAGAGCGATGCACCGAACAGAAGTACAGAGAGCACAAATGCACAGGTACCCGATACAGCCTATAGATGCAAATTTCAGAGCTAACCCCTTTCGGTTAAACCATGCAGCCTCTAAAAGAACATTATATCCATAAAGAATGTGCTGGCATGAATGTCCTTTAAGGCAAATGAGGATGAAGAGCTCCGATTAACAAAAATTTACTAGATTAAGAAAAAAAAAAAGTTTAAAAGCTTTTAAAAAAAAGTTTAAAAGTTTACTAGTTAGGTGGGCCTCATAGGTAACGGCAGGGATGTAACCAGGATGCCTTCAGTAATCCGTACCTCCTCCATACTTGTCTACCTGAACAACACTGACCTCAGACACACTGAGATGCAAATAACCTTTATACTCTTCCCAGAAATGCACTGTATGAATAAAAAAATGCCAAAGGAGTGCGGAAGGGTGTTTTGTACAGTTGTAGTCAATAGAAGGCATTCATTCTAAGTTGTTTTTTTTTTTTTTAAATTAATCACTGGGTTTCATTTAACTATTGCAACAGAAAACTCATATATTTTACGAAGCTAAAGCTCTGGTTCCGCCCCCCCACCCCCGACAATTAACAGAGAAGCTACAAACAAAAACTTGATTGTTTTGTACTAGACCTAGGACAATCTTGCTGAGTCATGATGCAGCTTTTCAGTGAATTGCTCGAGTCAAAACCAACATATATACAAAATTTCTCACAGACTGAAGCAGCAGCAGAAATATTTTTCAGCCCGCTTCCTGCATCCCCTAGGCTAGGCATAAACTGAAACGCAATTCCAATT
>NW_009606898.1:13991-34299 GCF_000690535.1 Cariama cristata | reverse complement strand
AAAAAAAAAAGGGCCAGTAGAGACTTGGTGCTGCAGACAGAGGTGCCTCAGCCTTGGAAACCCTCAGAACGCAATTTTTGTATTAAAAAAAAAAAGTTTACTTTGTTCAAGCCAGCAGTACATCTAAGGATTTAAAAAAGAAACCTAAATTTGTCCTGGACCTGTGTAAAATGTGTAATGATCTGTGCCCAAAACTTGATGCCACCTTAGACAGCGGTGGGGCAGGACCCAAACCCAGTTGTCGAAGGTTTTCCTACAGCAGCCCCTGCGCCAGGGAGCTGGGCCAACGCTCCACTCCCTGGGTGGGCTCCTGCGCCCGGCTGCACAAGTTAACCCTGGTCCTGTCTTTATAACCCCACAGACGTGCTACCGTAGGAAGCCATCTCTACTGCAAGCGTTAAAGTAGTCCCTGAGGTTTAAAAATCAAGGCTGACAGAGCATCTCATACTTTAAGGAAATCAACTTTTCCAAGATAGCAATTTTCTTAATACCAAGAGCAGAATTAAGGGGTGACCTTTGCCTTGTACTCCAAAAAGTAAAAGCCATTACATTTTCTAATTATATTCTGGTCCCATATAATGTTTTGTTGTTTTTTTTTTTTTTAAACAGGAAATATACCCATGACCACTAGAAAGCACCTGTTGTCTGGTTTTCTGGGGTTTCTGCAGCAGAATGACCAATTCTCTGAAGGACTGTATACACCAACACGCTCTGGGGTGTAAGTAACTACGGCATTTAAAGCATCCACATGTAGAAAAATACAAGCTATGAAAACAGATTCAATGTGACACCTGCACAACACACACGGAGGTGTGTGATGCCTCTGACAAAACACAGCTGCTTAGAAATGCAGGAGGTCTGGGTTTTTTTAAGCCCACATTTAAAAAAAAAAAAAGGGGGGGAAATCTTCTCTGATTTAGTAAATGTAATCTTTAAACGTAGGCACATAGTTAGTATTACGATGTTTACTATGATTTACTGTGATGTTAAAGCATGACTTCAATTTTTATTAGCCATTGCAAAAAAAAAATCACACATATATGAATGGATCCATATCTCAAAGTTGTTCCGGAAGTCTTTGCAATACAGTGGCACTAGTGCTGCTAAAACAAACATATCAAAAAGGTCACAAGTGCTTAAAGAACAAGTTTATTGACAATATCTTCACAAATAAACAGTCTAAAGTAAATTTCAGAAATCTCTAAACTTAGAAATTTTAAAATTTTGTTCTCATTGGCAAAATATTTAAAAAAAAGACATGTAAGAGGTCACTATATTTTAAACTTTCCTAATTTCAACATTTTGGTTCAGTCCTTTAATTTTACAATACACATCCAACCCTTAGCACAATGAAAGAGTCAAAGTACAATTTTCCTTCTGTAAGGAGATCAGTAAGATTGTTTTTTTTTTTGGCAAGCATCTCCCTGAATCCTGTCTGCTTACAACTTGATACGTAACGTCAGCAACAAGTAACTTCATAAATATTCCAACTGAGCCAAATTATTCTGGTATTAATCAAAACCTAGATTTCCCCAAAATAATACAAAGCATACCATGTAGTACAGGAAACTATCAGCATGCATTTTAGAGGTCATTTTTGTACTTCAGGTACATGAACTTAAAACTTAAGAGGGACAATTCTGATAAAAATGTACTCAGATATTTCATAACATTAATATTTATTGCTTTATATGAATACTGTATTGAAAGCCCAAGCATTCAGTTTACACACAGAAATTATACAATTATATACCGTTTCACAATGGCAGTGAGCACTCATTACAATCTACAAAAATCTACTTTACAGAAATTTAAAAATTCTAAATATCAAAAAGGTACAGTTGAAGAAACAGGTATAAATTTGGCAGCCAGTAATTGTGACTGGGAGGTTGCAGCTTGCATGTCATTAAATATGGGAACTGGAAAATATTGAGAGTTTAAAGCAGTAGTTTGTGCTTTGAGCTGGTTTGAAAAAAATGTAACACTGGCTGTCAAAGTAGCATGTTCAAAAATATTTAGTTCACTTCCAAAATGTTATACAAATCATGGTGATTTCTATGCACCCCTAAACTTTTTAGTTGTTTAGCTCAGGTACATAAGTATGGTCATATATTAATTCTTCCAATACAGTGGTGTGATCATACCGATGCCATCCGCAGACCTTAGAATAACTTTGAGACTTCTCTACAATATTCACAATGCTCCAAGAAGCACTCAAAAAGGCAAGTACCTGTTCATTTCTTCCAAGATATTTTCTTACCATATTTTCAAACATTTCTTCTACAAAAGTTTAAGCTAATGTTTTGATTACAACGTTCTCAACATAAAGCACATTTTCTCATAAATAAATGAAATCCTTTCACTCAGGCACCTCAGAAGTATACAAAAAAAATGTTGTCATCTGAACAGTTCTCTTGGAATGTGTTTACTCTGGTGTTTTCAACAATGTTAGTATTTCCAGGGTTTCATATGGGCCAGATTTCATTTGTTTTGTTTTCCAGAGGCAAAACAAAGTGCCTTGAGAGGTGAACTCAAGTCTTTTCCTATGGAAAAAGTATTTGCTCTATTTATCTTATATAGAAACAGAAAAATATACCATTTCCCCCTTAGAACAGTGAGGGTACACATATGTATGCATGCGTGCATATATGTGTGTGTGAAATGTAACACATTTTAAACACACAACATAAGGTTTCATAGTGTGTATTCAAATAAAAATCTGGAAACCAGCATGAAACCCCATATTTCACATGTCAAATGTTGAAACTGTAACCAAAATATGAAGTAACTGCTATAGCTGTCAGAAAAAGACAAGACAAAAAGCTCTCTTGCTTACATACAACTAGGTGTGGTAATCTCCAAAAAAGTTGTCAAAATTATAATTACCTTCCAGTTTAAAAACTTTTATTCTAAATAAAAAAAACTATACACAAACCACTGATTTGACCAAACGAAAGTTCAGCGGTAAGCAGGACCTGAAGGAGCTGGTATTCACAGTTCTTATCATGTACAACTCTTTCAAGGTTCAATCCACGGAGTTTATTTTACAACCTGCTTCTTTTTGTAAAACTAAAGGTCCACTTTATTACATAAAATTATTTATACAGTGTAAAACCGGAGCCTTAAGGAAAATACTGCATCTAAGTGTATTTAAATTAGTCTTGCTCCATAGGTTCATCTGTGGCTTCATCACTGTTTTCCATAGGGGTCTCTGATGAAATTTCTGGAGTTTCACTAGCATAGGACCCTAACTCTTCAGTTTCACTGCAGTCAGCTCCGCTACCGGCAGATCCACTAATTTCACTGTCATCTGAGTGTAAATCCTTCTCTGCTTGAGACTCCTCCATTTGATTGTTCTCCTCAGAGGTCTCTTCATTCACAGTTGAGGATTCAGTGTCTTTTTCTCCATCTTTTCTCTCTGGACCAACATTTCTGGGAGACATGAAGGACTCTAGAAACGGTGAAAGCACAGTATTACTAAGGCATTTTTAGACACATCTTAATCCTGCTACTTTCCATTCCCAGCTACGCTGAGTGATACTTCTACAACACAGCCGAGGACGGGGAAAAACTGACAACCCCTGATCTTATTAGAAGATGTAAAGTATTAGCAGATGTAAAGTATTAGCCAACTTCATCAGGATAGCCAAACTATCCTAATATACTATAAAGTCCAACTTTTTTGTTTAATAGGTAGCTTCACTTAACTAAGCTTCAGTGGATAAAGACACCGTCTAACAAGTAACTTGTTCTTGCTTCCCCACATTCCTTCATTTGTCTTCAGAAGCAGTCTTTTGGAAATGCTGAAAACATTACTGTTTCAAGTGTGCATCCATCATGATCTAGAGGAACGTCTTACAAATACATGAGCCACAAAAAATAAATATTAAAAGGAAACTTCAGAGAATATGTAAAAAATAGATCAGTCTCTTCATCACCGTTATTTTTTTTCATTAGGCACAGGGCCTGCCTTTCACTGTTCTAACAGGATCTGGAGAGACTGTTGCTCAGCCTCCTCAGTGAAAGGATGTGGCTTTATATCCACATTTCAGCAATTTATATTATTAATAAAGACAGTCAAATATAGCTATGACCCATCCCCCTTCTCCAGAAGAGGTGAGAACATCTGACAATACCCTGAAGTAGGGATCCTCAAATTCTTGGTGCATCATTACCACCCTCATGTACTTTACTGCCCAAGACAATTTCAAGTACTATTTTATAATCTTTTAAAGAATAACAACAGAATTACTACATTATGCAAAATTAACTATGCACAGGGAGTTCATCTTTAAGCACAACTGGAGACATTCAGCAATCCCAACAGCATTGGCCTCCAGCAAAGAAAATCCCAACTCCCTGGAAAATGCACAGAGCAAAGACAATAAAATCTGAAATACCTTCCTCATCTTCCTCTGTACAGTGCTGTCTGGCACAAGTAGCATCTTTTTCTTTATCCTGAGATGTAGAGGATCTTTCTGTCTCTTCCCCGATGCCTAAAGAAGCTTCACTGGAGGCAGTTTGGTTAGGTGCATCTCTGGTTTCCCCTTCCTTGTCAAATTTAAGTCTTTTTACCTCATGTCCTTCTGCTTCTGCAGGATCATCTTCAGAGTGCTTATTTTTTACTGGGCTGCTCTGAGCACCTTCCGATTCAGATGCTGGTGATTCACTATAAACAACAAAAGCAGCTGTAGTTTTTACTGAAGAAAAGCATTCTGTATCTTGTCACACTTTAAAAAAAGTAGCAGCTACTTCAAATTAAACACTCTACATGAGATAACACTAGAACTCACTTCACTTATTCCATAACAAAACCTCAAGGCCATCACTCCTCCTGCACCTGACTGTTGATGAAAATGCAGCAGTCAGTCTACTCTGGTGGGTCCAACTTACAGACAGCTCCTACTGTCAAAATCAGTGGCAAACGTTTACGAAATGTCGTACCTGTTTATAGTTTAACATCCTGACACAAACACGGTAACTGGATTTCCGAACTCTATTCTTCACTCTTCATTTTCACTATGTATCCCATACACTTATGAGATGCGTTACTGCAATTGTGGAAATTTGAGCTCATAATTATCTAGACAGCTCAAAGAGCAGTAAATAGACATCAAATCCTGCTGCAGGTATTCATATGCTAAGACCTAATTATGCATACCTTAGATGGCCAATTTATTTTAAAATATTTTTAAAAGGTAAGTGAAAGAAATCCCTGAGAATAATAAAACCTCAAAATTAATTATTCCTCACAAACCTGTGTTTTTTATCTTCTGTTTGCTGCAAGCTTGATTCTTTATGTTCCGTGCTGTCTGGCAAACCGTTTGTTGTCATAGGAGTTGACAAAGAAACCTTCGGTCGATTTACTGGTCTGGGAGTTCCAGGACCATTTACATTAGATCTTTGAAAATAATAATAAAAGATTAAGCCATCCTTTTAGTAATTTGTTCCTAATAGGCAGAAAGCAGCTATAACCTTGTTTTAGAAGATCACCACCACAGAAAACAGCAAGTACTTTGCTATTTTATACTGAGTAAAAAATTCTTTGCCTACAACATGCAAACTACCATAAAAACTTTAAATAAACAAAACCAAAAATCTAAGCAATGAGGTTACAAAAAGATCAAAAATGGAGTACATAATGTCTGTGTTCGTGCCTCCTCACCCTCCTTCCCCTAGTATTCCATGTCACACACCAGTTTTGTGGCTACCTATTTGGGATCAGAACAGGTAATGATAAGGGATCTGAACCAGCTATTTCCAGAATTACCTTGTTTTTATCCAGAAAAAGTTAACTCCCGAAACTAAACTTACCTGTCAGAGTACCCTGGTGAATTTCCTGGGAACATAACACCATTCATCCGATTTAAACTATTGGAATTATTTTTCCTAAAAAACCAAAAAGTTTATTAATAAAGGGACTTCAAATTACTCAAAGCTTGTTTGCACAGAATTCCCCTCCCGACTTAAATAGTCCCCCACTGTCAGTCCTCAAGGGTTTTCTACCTACACATTTTAATAGGGAAACAGGCTAGGATATGAGTTTACACTGCAACTGTTACCGAGGGGCATCAATTTTTCTCCACCACCAGTTACGGTACAAAGTCACAGCTGAGTGTTTGAGGATAATACTGAACTGAACCATATATCTCATCCTAGAGCTGTTTGTTCATTTCCAAGTTATGACACATTAACGCTTGCAGACCACTATCACTACTGCTGACTTAACTATTAATAATGAAAGCTGAACTCTGCGTGTCTGTCTTTTGGATACAACTACTGCCAGTAAGAGAAGTATTAGATACACGCATGCACATTTTCCCCTCTACTAACACAAGCCTACAGTTTCAAGAAAAAGGTTACACTTACTCTGAAGATGGATATACACAGCTGACAACCATGACATTCTGTAAAACACAAACAACATAGTAAGAGTTCAGAAACAGAAACTTCAACTCTTGACAACACCCCAAAACGTAAGAGAGTTAGTGGATTTTGATGGTATCTGTTAAAGTATCTCTACAGAAAATTGGGTTGAAAGCTACCAAGAGATGACAGATGTATAAAAAGTATCTCTGCTCTGTCTTTACAAGGTCAGACCATAACTGCACTAAAAGTCAGTATTTCCGTAAGTGGGTTTCTGTCATAACGGCCCATTAAGCCTCAGGCCCAAGCATCTGTAATTTCTAACTCTAGTATCTCTGGAAAGCAAAGTATTCCGAAATGCTGAAAAACTTCTGAATTGCTGGAGAAATGCTCTATTTGTACACAAGTCCTGAATTCAAAAGTGTACAAGCACTATTGGCTATTTTTGGCACAGCCATATTTCAAGTGTTAAATTATTATCGCCCTGCATAAACAAAGGGCAGAAATAATGATGAATTCAGTACGTTTCGCTTAGCCACCTCTCCCTCTCGAACTGCACTGCAAACTAAAAAAATGCTAATATCTCAAAACGTAGCTTAAAAATTAAGTAAGTTTCTCCCTTCAAATCAATACTTAGCCCAATTATACAGGGGGACTTTTATCACAGGGCCAGCTAAATTAACCCAGATGAACTTTAATGAGGGTTCTCCATAACAACTGAGGTGTGGTTTCACAGATCTCATTGTTGGCTAAGAAACTGCTTTGTGAAATCCCTGCCTCATCATTTATTCCTGACCATCTCCTTCCCATCTTTACTTGCAATACACCTAAGTGTATCCACTGTAACAGCGAAAACCAATCCATTTACAAGTTAACCTTTCTTTGACCAAATAGTCTCAGTAGGAATGTCAAGCCAATTTTGCCATCAAGAAAATCCTACATAGAACCACATCCTGAAAGTCTGTTACTGACTTCTGAAAGATCCCACATTCTGACATAAGCTACACAATACCAGTAAATGACATCTGTATGCTTTTATAAAGGCACAGTCCTCTACACAAGAGAATTTAAACACTGAATCAAAAGACATTGATGGGGAAGGGGCCTCCCTTCTCGTTCACCTACTGGATGTGATCTGGACCCCAATGTTGAAAGAAATGCCTCAACAAAAAATTCAAAATATTTCAGCTGATTATTTGATTATTTCCAGCTAGGACTCAATATAAAAAGTGACATTACACCCTCCATATACTACAGTCTGGGTACTACACAGTGATTAGGAAACACAATAGTCGCAGCCCTAAGATTTATTTTTAAGCCTTAAAAAAGCTATTTAAAACCTGCTTTTTGATGTTAAAAAGGTATGAAACAAACTCATACGCTTAAGAGTACCGAGTAGCTATACTACGGCTATGAGCCATAATGAAACCAACAGACCTTTGGGAGTAATTCAGAAGTTATTTAACTGGTAGTCGTGACTGCTTAGCTGTGTTCTCAGGAAAATACATACCTTTTCCACACCTCTTAGAAATTTGTCTGTTCCTGTGTAATTCCTCCTAGGATCTGTCAGCAACTCACAGAGTCGCTGAATAGTGAAGGGGATGCTGCAATGAAACAGATTTATAACAATTTAATTTTATTTTAATGAGTATGACTGTTAGGAAGCAACAATGTTATTGCTTTCTGCCACTTACTAAGAAAGCAGAAAGAAAACAGTGCTGAAATTTGTTATCATTAGCAATATAGGGTAGCAACTCACGGCCTTATTTTTCCCCATCTCATACACTGAGGTAACAAAACACCGTCTTTTGTGCTCACCGCCGCAGAACTCTTACGTCGAATCCTAAATACATCATCCCATAACTCAAACAATTCATTAAAACAATGAAATCACATCATCAACAGTAAAATAGTTTAAGACTGTATTTATTATTCAAATATATAGAACAGAAATGGTAAGCAATTCAAGACAAATTTGAGTCATAGACATTAGAGCTAAAAAATTCTCAACTTGTCATTTATTTCATGTTTTACAAAATACATTTACAGAAAAAGCATTAAGTGTTGGAATTAGTAGAACCATTATACTTTAGCTGTTACAAATACTCTATTTTGCCACACCTGGACAGTATACTTATCTATCAAGGAACAGCTCAGTAAAAAAAAAAAATCATTAAACTCAGAGTAAGATATATAAATCCATAAGTACCACATGCACACATTCTGTTTTCCGACAATTCTGCACTGAATTTGATCCCTACTTAACTGAGAAACTTTCAGACAAGCAATACTTCACATACATTTACCAGTTACCTGAGATGTCATACACTTACATTGCAAATTCAGTGTCACATTTTAACAAACTCCTGTGACTTTAGACAAAATAGTGAAATACTTAAAAGTTATTTCAATAAAATAATAAAGAATCGTGCATTTTCACAGTTAACTATTTGAAGTTGAAGCCATAAACATTTCAAAAATCCACCTAAGAAAATTATTTGATACAATACTTAAGAACCATTTCTTGATTGGAAAATGACTGACACCAAATCCAGAGCAGTATCAATACAGACTTACATATATGTGTGTATATCCCTATACTGCAAATTTTTGTAAAAACTCCATTTCTATTATTTTCTGAGGAACTTGGTACACAGTATCTTAAGTCCATTTCATCAGCTAACACAGTATGTGTCTCAAGCTTAGTTCATTAGCTAAAAAGCTGCATCTTAAAGATGCACAGATCTACCACTAGGTCAGTGTAAACAGGTCAGCATAGCTATGATTAATCATACTACATGACACTTTAACCAAAAGCAAGCAGTAATCAGAGAGTGACCAAGCATCAACAATTTAATTATGTTTTTCAGAACTGTCTTTATTATGTTACTGAAGAAGTTACAATCCTCAACTGGAAAACAGTAAGGAGGTAGGCTACAACGCAACCACCCTTAGCCCTAGTTCCAACGCAGCTACCTGAAAAAACACAGGTGTATCACATTTACCCTACTAGTTAATGCCGTCCCTTGCTATTCACCCTGAATTACACCATACCAACTTCATTTAACTTGACTTCTAAGAATAGAAAGATGGTGAAGTTGATCTCCATCAATCAGCTGTGGAGAGTTCAAATACAGCTGATGAAGCACTAAATGTAGCATTACTTTTTGCAATGCTGTAAGACGACACTATTTCTAAAATATTTGTTTTGACATATTATTGCTTACAAGCAAGTAAAATTGCAGAAATCGAGTGTTTTGGGACACAGGCAAAATACATTTCACCTCCCTATTTTGACCCAGATGTATCTCCTCCCCCACTTCCAGAATTTGATACGTACAAACCAGAACAAACCAGGAACCAGCATTCCTTTTAATCCAGTTTATTACATGAAGGCTCTTAAGCTTGACAATGGTTGTGTCATTATTAATTTCCCTAAAGCTTCCCTAGCATCAAACAGTGCTGCTCTTCAGCAACTTTTGGTCAATGAGTAATCTTTCTGACACCCAAAGTTTTCATGAAGTTCAGCTTCTGTGTTAGTGCTCTCTCTTAAGGAAATTCCCAACTCTAACTCAGTCACAAAGAATTTACTTGGTCTATTAGCTTTTCCACATAAGTACAGCACTAATTGTACCTACTGTTTCTCACGGATGGCCATTTTGGTTTGGGATTGAAAAAGTCCATAATTAAAGAGACTTTGTAATTTTTTAATAAACTAGACTGTCCATTCAAAAATCAATTTATTTCACAGAAACAAAAGTACACAGAATTTTAAATCATTTTTCATCAGCCAAATCCCTAAGACATTCTGGAGAATCATTGCCTGGCTAATTTGTATTTAGCTGTACCTAACCGGACTTCTGGAGTACTAAGACCTGAAGTATTTTGTGAACATCAACACAGTTCTGGCTACTTAGGGAAGAAATATACTCAAGAAAGCATGCAGCCTGAAGCTAACTCCAGAAGTAAAAGTTGCCTTCCTATTTTACTCTCAGCTATAAAAAGGTTAAACAAAAGCCAAAACCAGTTCATTTCCCTCCAAAATTTTCCACAGTAAACTGAACTTCATCTATTGAGCAGCAGATGGCACCAAGTGTCACCCTATCACCTCCTTTGCATGTAATTTGTTCAACATTTGTAAATGTTTTCAGTTGGCAAAAGTTAACTGCCTCATGAATTCGGTAAAACTATTCTTTTAAAATAGTTTAACAATATGATTTTAAAATAGAAGTAATTGAAATTGGTGTAAATCTATACATGAACACCAATGTAAAAGTTTGTGAGCAGTATGAGAATTGATCTTAAATGCTTCAAAATTTATTTAGTTCAGTACATGAGCTGCATGAATAGTCCTAATCGGTCTACTTAAGGTAACCACTTAAAATTCTATACCAACACCCTCAAAACTGCACTTCCTAGCACTATAGTTCAGAATGAATTACACAGCAAAAATTCATCGTATGGACAGGATTCAAGAGGGACCTGGGAAAATTACTTCTAACAGCTATATTAATTTGTAGCAAAAAAAATAGATAAAATGAAAGTTTGTATTATGAGTATATCTATTTTATTCATGTTGTGATGATTCCTCTGTCAGAGATCCCCAATAACTTACCTTGGAACTTTCTGCTTCACTAGCAAAAGATAAAGAAAACTGCAAGTCTTTTACGAAGTTCCTACTCCAAAGCAGTTCTAAAGTATAGCATGAGAACCTGGCTCTGCAAGCATATTACACAATGTCAAGTAAGAGATAGTAAGGTTAAAACAGCCAGTTCGTGCTTTCTTTAAAAGACACTACATCTAGAAAGACCCCAAAACAGGAGTCATTCTTAGTTTGTTACTTGACTTTGAAAACTGCAAGTCTTTTACGAAGTTCCTACTCCAAAGCAGTTCTAAAGTATAGCATGAGAACCTGGCTCTGCAAGCATATTACACAATGTCAAGTAAGAGATAGTAAGGTTAAAACAGCCAGTTCGTGCTTTCTTTAAAAGACACTACATCTAGAAAGACCCCAAAACAGGAGTCATTCTTAGTTTGTTACTTGACTTTAAAAAAAAAGTTTTTAAAAAATAGCTGGTTTTAATGAATCTCACTCTCAAACACTAACAAAAACATCCTAATAATAAACTTACATCAAGTAACTTCCTTCTTCGCTATGGTACCTTGAAATGACAAACGCAACTCTTAAATAAGAAGCCTGAATATATCCAATCACACAAAACAAAACTTGCTGCTGTTACTTTTTGGACACATCTCCACATGAGTCGGCTTTCACACGCATCTCTTCGCTGTAGCAGTTGTAGGATTTACTAAATGAACTATTCTACAATTTTAGGTTTGGAAACACCCTAATGTATTATTTCCTTTAAGGTAACTACTTCATGCAGTTTGCTTCCTCAAAGACTGGGTGGTTCACTTCAAAGTATGAGGAAGTTCAGCACTCGTAAGTGTTACAGCAAGAGATCAAAATAGCACAGCCACAGAGTAAGCTCCAGACTTGGTCACCCAGGGGTTTGTTTGGTACACTTCGGAACAACAGAAGATAACAGCAGCCCATTCATTAGCTGTCTCCATGCAAGAACGTTACAAATTTTGCGGGCAGTGAAGCATTAACAACAAGCTGGGGGAGGCGGGAGAGAGACAGTCTCGGGCATAAAAGGATAGGTTTGTTTTTAAATTCCTTCAGTGAAGCAGCCCGGTATAAATATTGGGTAGCTGAGAACAAGCTGAATTTCACATTCTTAGAAGTATCCTATGTGAGAGCAATTTGGGGGAGGGAGGAAGATAAGATCTGACTTGAGAGACACTTAGACTGCAAATAAATTAAGTAGTATGGAACAGTGACAGTAAAAATTATTAACCTAGCATCAAAATACGATACTATGGATGTGTTAGTAGCATCTCTAAATCTGAAACTTCAGGGTAACAGGGAGGCAAGCTTTATAGTATACCCATTTACTGACAAGCTGAGAAAAATGCTGAGAAAGTCTCTCTTAAGCAAACACTGAGACCCACAAGCAGGATGACTCAGCTTACAGTAGGTATGTAATCCAGTTTAGAAACAAGAGAAATACTACATAAACTATTAAAAAAGACACACTGAATAAAAGCAAAAAAAAATCTGGAGCTTTATTTTAAAGGAAACAAAACTTCCGTAATTATGAAACCAGCAAAGGGTGTACACTTATAAGACACTGTCAGCAATAGATCAAATACCCCAAGTCTCTGAATTAGTTAAGTATCACTTGATCTATAAGTCTGAATCTGGCAGAATTTAACAATGCAAAACCAGGTACATCTTCCTCCTGGTCATGCCATGTTTATCATGACATTACTTCTTCAAAAGCTACTGAACTGACACAAAGCAATTAAGAACTGAACACCAAAAGACTTCTTTCAATTAAGTATTTCAAAATATATTGAAAGGAATCTGACTTTAGTATCTATTTTACCTGTTAAATGCACATAGTAATACCATGCTTCACTGAATTGTATTACTTAAAAACTAACTACATATTGAAAAAACTGAAGCAACTGATATGTCACATGATGTCATAATTTTCATTCCAAGACAGAATAATTAAGTGAAAGTTCTGAAACTACTGTAATGTATTTCCAAGGTATATATTTGCTTCTGCTCATCCATTTGAGGAAGCAAAATGAACAGTTTTGTTATCCTGATTTTAGAAAACAAATTATACATACCCATTAAATCCAGTGACAATTTTCAGGATTCTTTCTTTCATCTCTTCGAAGGGAATATATTCCACGTTTGGATTGGGGGGCCCTCTTGGTTCAGGAGCTGAGGTTCTGAAATCATCCATTACTTTCTCCAGTTTGAAAATAAAATAGCCTTTAAACTGAGACCACTGAACCCTGCATAAAACACAAGAATTAAGACATAGGCGAGTCAGCCCTAAACCCACAGAAAACCAGCATAACTTTGTTTGCAAAACAACGTCCATGCTGGTATGCCAGTCCTAAGACAAATGAGGCAAGTAATGCAGTATTATTTTTCTTCCTGAATTTAAAGCATGACAACTATTTAAATAATTACAGTAGAACAATATTACACAAGTCAATTGCCATTAACAACAGGGTAAGCCACTTCCTTAAAGAACCAATATCCACTTACAATTCAAATCTAAATGTGAAATATGCATGCGTTGTATACAATTTACCAGTGAGCCTACAGGTCACCTGACATTTTATCTGAGCTCAAAAAAGAAAGGCAAAACAAAAGACAAAAAAAAAAAGTGTTTCAAGCCTGGAAACCATACAGCAATTGTACACAGCATTATCTGCTGCCATTACAAAGTCTTACTGAAAGGCCTTTTGTAACTAACCACTCAGTATCCATGCTCCTTAAAAACATTTACCAGTACCTCTTTTTCTCAGAAAGGCAAATATATTCTGTATCACAGTTAACACTTGTTAATGAATATTTGAGCAAACCAACTTTGACTCGTGAATAACATTCCCACAACAGTAAGTAATCTATTAAGATCCTTCCAAATTACCTTCAGCCTTACAACTTAAGTTTTATCATTTATAGAATTCTATACATTGAGATTTTCAAGAAAACAGGTGTGTCTCACTGCATACAATGGACAAGGTGGGAAACTGCTGAGAAAGCCCTTCTACACCAATTGCCCCACAGTCACAGTAGCAGTTCTGGGTCTCCTCTGGCTAGTGTATTTCTTAGCAGCATAGGGAGCAACCTGAAAGCAATGATTTAGTTCAGTTACTATCAATTCCATTCTATTAATGCTCATGCAGGAGCTTTTATAGCTACAGGATGGAGATGCTAGCGGAGACAACATAGAAACAGGGAGAACAAGAAACAAACAATAAACAGAAAGTTATCTTTGACATTTCTCTGTAATATAGGCAATCTGGAATGAACAGGCTCAAATCAAACAAACATAAAATGTTAATCCCTTTAAGAAATACCATTTAGCCAAAAGTTGATTTCTACAGCCTATCTTTGGTAACAGCACTAGCTTCAACAGCCCTGACTATTTTCAGCCCCACATAACATCTGACCTTCTGTCTGGCTGATAACAACTATTTGTGCTGTGAACTACATGTAGTGACTCCTCAGTAAAGTGAAGACATTTGTGTCCTGCATGCTATCCTCGAGCACCAGTACCACCAAACATAAGACCACAGGCAAATTAAGTCTTATTAGCCTACTTTCACCAGAAAAACAGTTCATGTTATCTTTGCCTTCATTTTCTCCTGGGTCTCAAAGAAATAATTGAGATGAAAAGGGGGAAAACTTAGTTCCGGTTTATTGAGAGAGATTCAAACACAAAACCTCTATCTTTTATTAGGGATGATAAATTTACAAGAATAGGGGGTGATCCGAAGAGGAAAGCAAACATCTGTTTTCTTTCACAAAAATCCATTAAGCACCTCACAACAGAGGGGAAGGCAGGACTCGGTGAATAATAATAAAACCAGAAAGAAAGAGAAAAAAACCCAAGGTCCCAAAAGGGAATGGCATGCATAGAATAAGCAGCATCATTGAGTCTCACTGGATTATTGCTCCAATTAGCATTATACAGCCAAAGCAGAATACTGCAATGTTTCCAGTGTACAGTATTAGGCACTACTACTACAAATAGTAAATTAAAAAGCTATCCAACTCTGCAGTGCTACCACCACGAGACCAAAGCTTTCATAACAAGTCACAGATTTAATACATAAGCACATCACAAAACACAGACAGAAAAGACCCAGTAAATAACCCCATGCCAGAGTAGGATTACTCTCTATAGAGCATCCCAAGAGCTTCACTTGCCTCATGAAAGGGGATTCCACTGTTATTCTAAACATTCAACAACCCCATTTAGATATTTTTTTCACACTTTAAAACTTGAGCTGTTCTGTGTTTTCATTGTTATTTATTTCTTGCTATATAGTAACACTTATCTTTTCATATACTATTAACCCAGTGTTGTGTTGCTGAAATAAGATAACAAAGTTTAAAATGGCCATCTACTGCCTGAAAGCAGTATCTACCAGCTCCTCTCTACAATGCTGAAGCTACAAAAAACAAATAATGTAACATTTTGCCCCTATACTGAAGTCTAGAAAACCATCACTTGTTTTAAAATTAAAAAAGTATTTTTAATTACTATTTCTTCTATTATAAAAAGGCTAAGAACTTGCATCTGCAATCCTGACATAAAAAGCATCTTTCATCCTGTACTTCAAAACACTTGACAAATGACTGCCAACCAGCTGACACAGTCCAGCTTACAAAGAGAAGCAGCAGAGTTTAAGGACAAACTGCAGTCACAAGCCTGACTACCGCTAACCCAGATACAGTTACCTCAGTTTTAATTCAACTAAACAAGCTGTTGCTAGAAGCAGTGTAACCACAGCGGCAGGAGCTCAGGACAGGCTTGCTCTTTAGACATCTACCCTCTTTCTCAAGCAGGATTTTTTCCACATTGCTGAATTCCCTGCTGCTGTGGCTGCACTCCTAGCAGCATAAAAGCTAACTGGTTAAAAGCAAGTGGTACGTTCACATTGCAATCATAGATGTAACTGCAGTTCGTACCGTAAACAACTACTTTGAAGTCACAGAGGTGTCTCGTGCTTCTAGAGCATAATCTCCTGATGTCAGTGTTGTAGTTTAGACATTAAAACATGCTCCCATTTAGATGATGGTCTTGAAGCACTTTCAGTCTATGCAACTGGTTTCTGATGAACAGTTTTATCCCAGTAACAGTAAGTTGCATGGGAACTCCAGCTACTCAATAGAAAATATTATTTGCACCACAAAGGACTGAGTCAGCTCCAGACTCTTCAACCGTGTAGACAAAATTCAGTCCTGCAGTGGCAACACAGTGGACTCCTGGAAGACAGGAAGGAGGAGGAAGATTTCTGGAGGCTACAATGCAGGTCATTTGCTTCTTTTAGGCCCATCTCTTCTATCATTACCCTAGGATGAAGAATCTCCAACTTCTGCACACCATCCTTCAATTACCTCCTTCCTGCCTTTCCTACCAACCCAGTAAGCAGCAGTCCCTCTTCCTCTTTTTCTTAACCTCAGCTACTTCTCATTCTATGTCTGCCAGGCTGCTAGGAAGGGGGTAGAACTACAGACTGATCCTACAGGAGGAAGAGAATGTTTCAAAAGCAAGCAGGAGCAGCTCTGGAAAGCAGAGAAAGCTCTGCTCCTCCTGCTTTCATCCAGAACTTCAATTGCTTCCTTTCCTCTGAAAGCCAGTCCCTTCATCAGCAACAGCAGCATCTACCAACATGTTACCACACACTTACACTCTAACTCCTAGACAGCTGGGTACTATGCCTCTAGTTTAAGCTAACTCTGAACAAGTCTTCAAAAAAGAAACATAATACACAACGTGAATTCATAAAGGATTTATATAAAAATAATCTTAATTCAAGCAACATTAACAATGTATATTTGTTAGAGAAAATTATCTACACTTGTGACAATGCACTGCAAAGTTTGAACACTATTTTTAAACAGCTTATGAAAGATTACACTCAAATCAATCTACAAAATGGAAGAGTATCTGGCTATGTATCCGAAAAAAGAAATTGTGAAAATAATGAACTCACTTCTGAGGAAAAAAAAAATAATTTCTGCAGGGACAGCAAGATTTTCTTAATTTCCATTTACCTCAGTGAAAGTGATCAAAAGTGAGTGTCAAAAGAGGAAAGCTACCTTTCTTGTTTTACCAGTCTATGAAAATGACATGGAGGGAGTTGGTATCAGCTAAACTCTTGAAACTCACTTGCATCTCATCCATAGAGAAAACCAGTTCGCTCACAAACGATGCACAGAACTGTTAGCCAATACAGCCCCAAAATTAAGATTAAAGATGGCATACCCTCCTAATTATCAAAGTAATCTTTATCTACACCCCTAGAAATTTTAGTTATCAGCACACAGTGAAAGACTGGTCACTTAGAAAGCCAGACAGCAATAATGAGAAAAAAATAAACAAATGGCAAATATTTTTTTTCTTGAAAAAAAAAAAATCTTCCACGTGTATCACAAGCTCCCTGAGAACAACTCTAGCATTAGGATGCAAGACCTTTATTTTAGCTGCTTTGTTACAAAATGGGAGACACTGAAAATGGGCAAAGTTTGCTCAATATCTTTTGTAGTTAAATCAAAAGCCAAATAGAAGTGAAAGAAAACTATTCTACATAGCTTTATGTATAACCTCATTAAGTTTTATACACTGGAAAGTAACTGATAAACACTTAAAGCTCTGTAAAGGTTCTATGGAGAAAACACTATTCACGCTTTCTTCTGAGCAAGCTTGTTTATAAATACTTGCTCTTCCCACTCAGCATCGTACACAATCAGCCTTTTCTAAATGCACACTTAAGTCTTCTAAACCATACTTTTCCCATCCACTACACTAAATTGTGAATTTGTACTAGCAACTTAAGAGCTCTTTTACAGCCACTCAAAGAAAAAAAATTATTATGAACATTGTATGGTCTCTAAAAATCTCTTCAGAAACAGTACTTCAAAAAAATGAGTTGATCCTAAAATGTTTTGATTCAGTGTACTTTCATTCTAGAGAATGACAACTTTGAAATTATATACATTTTAGGTATATCTAAAGTATCTTTCATTATAATATCTGGGTCATCCTGTGTAAACACACCTGTACAAAGACAGCTCCCCTGGGCTAACAAGCCTGTAGTTTCACAGATACTCCAAACCATCATAAGCTGGTATTTTTTCTTAAGAGCCTTCTGCTTCCCTCCCACCAGCTCCTGCACCATCCTTCCCTTATATCAACCTAAAGGTTTTGCTCTGATATATAGAAAATTAGAGGAAGAAACTGATTTTATGAAAAAAAGCACCTAGCAAGGAAAAAAAGTCACCAGAGGCAGTAATGAATGCTGAAAAGCTGCAACCACAGCACACTTCAGAACAGTATCTTATATAGATACATATATCATAGCAGAACCACACATCTCAAAGTCTCCCAGGACTGATGTAAATGCTAGTAGTTTAACTCACCAATTTAAATTTTTTTAAAAAGCACCTTTAACAGTCAAGCAACAGATGAAAGCATAGAAGCTAACGGCAGTAATGAATGCTGAAAAGCTGCAACCACAGCACACTTCAGAACAGTATCTTATATAGATACATATATCATAGCAGAACCACACATCTCAAAGTCTCCCAGGACTGATGTAAATGCTAGTAGTTTAACTCACCAATTTAAATTTTTTTAAAAAGCACCTTTAACAGTCAAGCAACAGATGAAAGCATAGATGCTAACAGAGTCCAACAGTTTAGTCTTTGTACATTACTTAAATACAGGATACTATGTCCTAGATTTAATATATGCTAATAACTGTGCTTTAAGATATGAAAAGATTTAACACCACAATATTTTACCAGAATGCAGTCCCTGACCTTGCAATTTAAGTAAAAATTAGAAACAACAGAGCAACATGGATGGAAGAGACTTCAGCATTTGAAGACACTCAGTTGTGTTTTACAGAAATTAAACAGGAAAGCAGACAGCACCTGACCAAACAGTCAATAATATGAGAAACATAAGCAAGTTTTGATAGTATTTACATAGAGTTAGAGAGACAGCATGAGAAAAGGCTAAAAAAGGGTACAAGTTTTGATAGTATTTACATAGAGTTAGAAAAATAGCATGAGAAAAGGCTAAAAAAGGGTTGGGGAAGACATAATATATGAAATGAGCAAGCAGAGATTAAATAACATGACAAGCTCCACAAAATCCCCAGCAATAAATAAAAACTAAGAAAAAAATTCCCCACACAAATACACAAAACCCCAGGACAGGGTCAAAATTACTAAGTGAAGACAAGAAGGTTAAGCTCTATAAAGACAGACACAAAGGAGTGTAAGGAAACTCTACAGTCAGAACAGTATGACAGTAACGTATTTATTCACTGAAAGTTGATGAGGCAGCAAAAATATCTCCATTACATAGCTAAGGAAGAACTAAAAAAAAAAAGCGCGCGAGATTAATTCAGACGAGGGATGTAACCTAGCATTACAAAAGCAGAAACAAGGCAGAACAAAATCCTAAATAACTTTCTTCTCTAATAAAAGCAAAATATTTCACACTTGTACTTGAACTACATGATTTTCTGTTGGAACTATTCCATTACTACAGATCAACCAAAGTTTGCCCAGCAACATCAACCAAGTTTAGAAATCCAGCAATTCTGCTTTTATAAAAGAGCAGTCTTCAAGAAGGGATAGAGTTCACCTTAGAGAGAAAGCAGTTCAAGTAATCTGATGCTATGGTTTGCTTTAAAAGAAGGATTACTAGCACAAAGTTACTTGCAAGGTACGATTGCTCCTCTACTAATGTGATTTGCACAGAATTCATCTTTCCAAACATGCATATCAAAAACAAAATTGCATTTTACATGCAAATAATTTAATCCTGTCACTCCCAGAGCACAAAAGACTTCTCCCCCATTCCCTTATCTCCTGCTTACTCAAAACGTGTCCTGATGAAACTGAGAAAAAGCACTTTCTCCCTTACTGCACTGGTTATTGTGAAAGGGGAGATCCCCTCTGTGGATAGTTTGCACTATTGAGACGTTTTTTATATGTCAGAGAATTAACTGGTATTTTCTTCCGACCACTGGACAAGTTTTTCTATTTACTTCTTTTGCCACCTGGTATATTCTCTTCAGGAGACTTGAAATGACAACAAAAAGAACAAAAAGCCAGAAACATTTAACAAGATTTGATAAACATTAAAAACCAAGTAACAGAAGTAATAGTCAAAGGCAACTTAAGAACCTGACATGGAGAGGAAAGTCTTGCAATCTGGACAATCACAGAAAAACACTAACTTTCAGATCACCAGAACAAGGAAAAGAGACAAAGTTGTAATTGCAATATCCCCACCTCCTTCATATACACACAGTGCTTTCC
>NW_009606898.1:0-13960 GCF_000690535.1 Cariama cristata | reverse complement strand
TCCCTACTATTTAAGAAAAATCATCCATGTTGAACAAGCAATATAGTTGTATTTAGTACTACACTAGAAGGTTTTGCTACAACACAAAGATCCCCAACATTACTACAGGACTTGCATATTCAGTGTAGATCAGACTGCAAGTCTCCACAAGTGCAGAAGACAACTAGGGTAAGTTACCTATCTCCCTTTTTAGCCACTGCATTAAAATATCAGACAACACTAAGGTAGTACATACGGCTTACACACTTCAGACAAACCCTACAAGATTTTCAAACTTCAATAAAACCCACGGAAGGTAAGCAGGACAAAACCTAAAATTTACTGAAGAACAGGAGGAAAAATTCAGAGTGCCTGAAATAAGGCTACCTCCTGAAACGAAGGTACTGCAATTATTTTGTAAATCTTTCTGGAATTGCTTCACAGATTACAGATTTAATTAAGAAAACCATTATATTGAAGGGATGTTAAGCTTCTAGAGACCAAGCTATGTACTTAAAACAGTACGAGTCCCAGGAGTCCTAGTGGGATGTCTGTCTGCAGATTTCACAGTGTTTAAGTTCATTACAAAATTACTTGGTTTAAATTTTAAGAGGATGCCATCTGTTTTGGAGAGATGCTATATACCACAAAGAACATAAAATGCGAAGGAAAACAAAGCAGATCTACTATTGATTCTATTCATTGAACAGGCCATAAAAGAAACACCAGAACTTAGTAAAAGAAGGGAGCACTTCCCTATCCACCTTTCTCCTACAATTAGCTCTCTGACAAGCAGAAAGAAAAAATTAAAAAGTACAAAACAGTAGATTTAGGATGGAAACACCTCATGTTCAGCTAAACCGATTTTATGGCGAAGTCCTCAGAACACAGAAGGAAAGAACCAGAGGACCACCTCAGACGGATTCACTTAACATGTAACAAGAGATACGAGTCACTTATATTAACATCCCCCCCAAATTATTGTCGACTTAGATTACACTCCCACAGAGACTTGCTAGTAGGAAACAGGTGTTTTTAAGTGAAATAACTTGCCAACTTTAATAAGCATTTCTTCTCTTCTCTGCCTTGCTCTAGAGCTCATAGAAGATGAAGATACACTCTGAAACATAGTAATTGCCTCAGGCTGTCAGAAGCAAAATTAAAGTTTTATCCAAAACAAGTTAATTCCTTTTCTATTCTGGTCTATCAACGGGTTCTCCAAAACTATTTGAAAGTCAAAAGGCACAGAAAATGAAGCGCACCCTATCACATATCCAATTCAAAGCCCTGTGCAAGGTGGCAAACTTCCCAGTGTGCTCTTCCACAGCCTTGATGTATCCCAACAGGAATACTGTGGACTAGATGGAATACGCGAGTTCTCAAACCAGATGCCCACCTCCGCCACCAGAGAGCACCGAGCTTAAGCCCAGGCACAAGAAGGCCCGGGGTGGTTCCCTTCCCCGAGGCTGCGGAAAGGGCAGCCCCGGGCAGTCGGGGGAGTCAGTGTTGGGAGCCTGCCCAGGACTGACTGTCCTGCTCCCTGGCAGCAGCACAGCGACCGGGACATGCATGGAAGAGGTCCTCTCCAGCAGAGTCAGCAGGTAACGCTGCGCCGAGGAATCGATGGATTGCAGTCCTCTGGGGGAAAGGAGACTGAGGCCACTCTCTCCCTCTCACTCATCTCCTTCCTCAGTTATGTCTGTTCTTTGGGAAGGAAAGGCAGTAGATAGAGCCTACTCCCTTTATTATTTTGTTGTTGTTGTTGCTTTAATCTTCACCTTACTTAGCACACCCTAATTTCAGATATATTGATTGGGTATAAACAAGGATACCTGGAAGTACACAGTTACATAACAGAAGGGGTGCACAAGCTAAAAATATCATTAAGAACTGTCTGTAAAACACAATTCCCAGAATTTCCATACAAAAAACCCCCACCCCCACCCTGCTGCCATCTCACATTTTAGTTTTTGTACAGGAATTACTATTTCACTATTTATTATATAAATAATTAAAATGGCTTCTTCACAAAGAGCGCTCAATGGCAGAAAAATGGCTTTCAATTTTTTTCAGAGAATAACCTCTGAAAAATTCTGGTGTAGAAAGCTAGCAACACTGAACTCCCATTAAGAGGGAGATTAGCTATGCTGTAGTTAAGCAGGGATTTCATCGCAGTGTAGAGGAGGGCACTGACCCACCACGTACTTAACCTTATACCTGGTCTACACCAAAAGGGGCAAGCCTGCTCTGCTGCTCCCACACATTCCTGTGATCCCACACACGGGGAGGTGAAGCAGATCACTAATCTAACCACAAAATTAATGCTACAGCTAAGGAAGAATAAGATGTGTGATGTGACTGGTAGAGAGCAGAGCCATTCCTTTAAGCAGCTACACTCATGTTCCAGATAAAAGAATGCACCCTACTTAATTCTACTCTTGATTCAAATATTCTTTGAATTTTAAACTTAGTTTTCTACTTCCTGTGCTTTATCTTAATACTGACTATTTTGATGCAATTCATTTTAGTGTCATCATTTTGTACACTGTTGCTATTTTCACCATCCGCACAGTGCAGGTTAACAAGGGAAATTCCAAACACTGACAACAGATCTACGCAGTAAAATGCCCCATGCATCAATGCAGACTAGTTTCTTAAATGCTTATGGCAAGCAGATAAACCCTTCAACCTAACATTAAATTAAAACCATAAGCAAGTGCTAGATTCTTTATCGGCGTTTCTGAATGAGTGATAAATTTTAAACTGTAGGTGATACAGCACGGTGAATTTACTGAACACCGTGCTTTGCTGTGAACAGTATACTCCTGTTAGGAAACCATGCTGACAAGTACTCTTCCTGAGGGAGCGTCCTGTTCAATTTCACCTGATAACTCATGTAAAATTAAAACACTTTCACATTTTATCTTCAGTAGAATTTGACCTCATGTTACCTTTCACTTTAATTAAAAATACACTGAAGAGCTCAAAAGAGGAAAAACTGGTATTTCCCACAAGCACAGAAGGTGTTTTCCCATTTTAACTCACTGATTGTTGTCAGCCTAAATTAGGTCTTTGCTCTCCTTCTTGTGAGCATGATGAGCTCATTCCAGAACCACAGAAACTGTGATACATTAGAACTACATCTTCTTCGGTAGTATGAGTGTTCACCTCTACTACGGGCAAATTGCTACTGCTATTGCCAGGAACAACAAAGATTAAGACTTAGTTATGGAAACAGACAGCTGATGAAGACATTAAAGTAGTATCTGTAATCATCAAGGGACTAATTCTGATCTCTGCTGATAAATATTCAGCTGACTCCAACAGAATACAGCTGTTCCACAAGATAGAAAAAAATCTGAACTAGCACTCAGTTTTTCAAGAAAGTACATTTCTTAATATAGTTATCTAAAACCAAACTCAAGTACCTCTCTTTCTTTTATTTTAAAGGCAAAAACTGACCACAGGACAAAAAAGTACAAGATTACAACAGATTCTTGATTCAAGAATTAAACTCCTTATAGCAGAGTGGAAAGCAATACACACAAAGTAACTGAAAGCTTTCAAAACTTCCACAAACCACAGGCAGTGGCTTAACTATAAAGACAAAAGTAAAAGTAGATGGTATTTTCATTAAATTTCCCTCTTCCACTTGAAAAGTTACTTGAAGTTACCTTTGGCTGATAAGAATAAACTGGTGCATTTACAGAACTATTCCACTTACTCTGCCTCTGCACTGTGTACCAATACGTAAATTCTTACCTTACTCCGATCTATTATTCTCCGTGTAATTTTATTTATGCACACATTCAAGTAACATTTCTCGTAAGTCTCAAGTTTAATTACAAGTAGAATGATCACTCCAGATATTGACTTTCCTATAAAGTGCACACCAACTACAAAGGTCTCCACGTCTTACAAACACAGACTTTTGGATCAGCATCAAGTCCCAGCTGAGTCCTCCCATATGAGCAATATCAACTATACTTATTTACAATTTAGCTACTTTTTTTTCTTTACTATTACATAGAAAAATCACTAGTTCAGGGAAGCACGCTAAACTTATGCCACAATATATGCAGACCTAGTATCTTCCTGCTGTCACATATTTTACAGGGTACTTTACCCCAACAGATTTTATTTCTCTAGTTCTGGATAATCTTTTTACCGATATTCTGTGTAATTATCACATTTACCTTTGTAAAAGATTTAGGTAACACCCTTTGTACTGCATTATCTTAAAATCATTTGAGTTTTGTGTACTTTCTAATCTCACTGACAATCTTCTAAATAATATCTCCTGCATAACTTAATTACAAAACACACAGAATTGTTCAGAACTCTCAGTGATCACTTGGACTACAGCAGCTGTTTTCTCAGCCCACATCTGCCTCATTTCTGTAGACCATATCTTCAAGACAGGGACTAGATTACTACACATTTCTGCAACACTTAACGCAAGACTTTGATCCTGTTATTACTACAGCAAACTAAACTAGGAATAATTTTTTCAAAGACACATTGTTCCAGTGATCATATTCTTGATATCTCATTTTTAATCTTTAAACTTCAATTAAAGGACATTCACATCAACCTTAGAATTGTAAATGATACCACTTAAGCGACTAGCACAAAAAGTCGGGTGGGAGGTATCTGACTTCTCTCACAAGTTACAATCACACAAGCCCGGAGAACATTTATATTCATCTGCTCCACCACAGATAACTGTAGCTGCATTTGAATAGCACCAGCCAAACAGATCTTCGATAGCAGACAGGCATTATTTGTGTCAAAATACCTCCCCAAAACCACTCAGTTCACATCTGCCTTTAAAATGACTGGACATTTTGTTGAAATTTAGACAGCCATATTTATTTCAACTCTTAACAATTCTGTGGATTATTCTTAGCTTTTACGTATTTCCATTTCAGATAAAGTTTGACTGAATAGTGTTCACTAAGGCGTACAGTGCACAGCACCACTCTTGAAACATAACAGAGATTCTGCAGGAATTCCATAGCACAATTCAGAGTGCATCCCATTCAGCAGATATTGCACAGAAAAATAATCCATTAAGCAAAGGTGCAATATAATTCTATAGTACTCTGGAGCTGATGCAGGGAGAATATAGGAATGTTAATTAGATGACACTTTCTCAATAAACCTGTAAAGCAGAAGCTCAGGAGTCAAAATTTAAGAAAATAATTCTGCAACAAGCGAAGCATATTTAAAAGTCTTCCTGAAGTTGTAGCAAGTCAAAATTACTATCTCCATAGGAGTTACCTATAGAAAAAGCACTCCGAGTAATACAAAATTAATGTTTGAATAATGGCATATATATTTATATCACCTCTTCCATACACAAACTAAATTCCACATATCTACTAATACAGGACACTAAGTCGTTCCAGGTACCACCAGTTTGCACAGAATAACCAAATAAACAAAAGAAATGCTGTAACTCATCTGGTTAAGTGTAGCTATCCCTGTTAAATGACTAGTGCATACAGATCCATGAGTTACCTCAGAAGAGCAGCAGACCACACTGACATAACGCTATCAAATCTTCACTCTATTGAGCAATAAAGCTGGGAAACCAGATTAAGGTAAACGTACCCTGTGCAACTACCTGTGGATCTGAATTTACTTTGCGGTGTATTCCTATGCCTGCCAGTTCATGCACCGTCCCACAAAAACACAGGTGTCACTCAGGTCTGAAAGCAGTACTACCAGGATCAGGTCAATTGCACTTCTATTACTAATTCCTTCCAAAACTGGAAACAAAAGCCACTCACTTGGCTTCTACACAGGGTAGTTCAGCTGACGCACACTAAGCTTGGGCTGACAAAGTGAACCCTACCTCAGTGACCTAATACACAGGCATTAGGTGTTTCTGCATCATCACGCTTCCTTACTACTTCTGAGCAAAGCCTCATCAGGTGTAGCCATCACAGAAATCCTGTAACTGTCTTCAAATAGCATTATTTCTAAAACTGAGACTGGCCAGACACATACCAGCTTCGTGGACAAACAGCGTCAGTCTGGTTTGTCCACAAACCTGATAATCCACCCCCCCCCCCCCCCCACCCAACAACACCCCTACTCTAAAAACCCCCCCCCCCCCCCGCCCAAGACAATCAGACTGCTTTGTATCCTCCCTTCCACATGCTCCATTGCCTTGTTCCTTCCTCCCAACATGTGCCAACAAGCACAAACCTTCCCAAAATCTGCAGACAGGAAGAGGGAGCAAGGCTCATCAATTACAAGGTGAAACCCGAAAAACATCCTTGCTACTGTAAAGTGTAATACGGAGTGAAAGAATACTCAGATATCTGGGAAAGTACTTCAATAGTATTGAGCAAGGCCACCACGGAACAGGAGACTCAAGGCCCACTCGAAAAGGTAAGAGGTAAAACTGAGGCAGCCGCTACAGTTGTGAAGAAACATCGCTAAGAGGTAAAGGTAAAAACTGATAGAGACTCTCAGGATGACAGCAAATTTGATGAAGCAATGCAGCAAAACTGAGCTTGAAGAGTAGAAGGATGCCAAGAGACTACTACTAGAGGTGATAATCAGAAGCATATGCAGCTGTATTAACTGCTACAGAATAAATGGTGGGGTGGTTTTCTGTGCAAAGTAACAGTGAACTGTCTGCACAAAGACAAGCAGGGAGTGCACTTATAAGAACAGGCTGTACAGAGCAACAGGGAAGAAAGACATACTTACCAGTGAAAGTCTGCATACACGTACAGTCACATGTGCAGTTAAAATAGTCCGATTACACTGAAAAGCTAGCATTGCTATGAGGAGCTTGCCTTTTGTCTTGCCTTATCTATTCTAAAGAGAGACTAAAGTTTATTAGTATCAGTTCATCATGCACATTTCATAATGGTAGTTAAAGTTTGACCTTTATACTGTAAGCCCCACTCCCAACAGATAAGCGGCAGCATTTAAAATAAAACACTACAATAGTGTGTGTTTCCTAAAGGAGCAAGTGTTTTCATCTGTATCACTACTGATTCCTCTGAAGTACTACAACTGTACATTTGATACAGATATAATTTTTTTTAATATAGGTAAAAGAAGAAGGCAGCTAAACTATCTTTGACAAAGATAAATCAGCAGGCTTTTCAACCAAGATTCCTGTCCTTTGGAGGCATCAGTGGATTATGAGAACGAAAACAGTGTCAGTGGAATGGGAATTAGTGGGGAATAATTCCAGCCACTTAGTGGAATGGAGTTCATGAGGAGTAATAGTAGGAAACAATGCAAGGAAGTTTACTCACAGCTCTTGCTTCACTGGGAACATGGAAATGGAAGAGGCCTATACTAACAAAGGCACACAGACTTCTTTCAAAAATATTATCCTGTTTATTACAGTAGGAACTTAAGAATTCTTTTCTTTTTTTTTTAAATCATAAGGAATCACATTTGCCCAACAGTTCTAAAGATTTCCAGATAATGATTTGCCTCCGAATCAGAACAAAACTTTTCAAAGTAGTCAAAAAACACTAGCAGACACACCAAGAAACAAAACTGCTAGCTGAATAAAACCAGAGAACATACTTTATAGGAAAAAGTAGACTTAAATTTCAGCATGTGAAATAAGCTAAAGGACATAAGACTACAAAAATCTATATATTTCTAACACAAGAAAGGAAATTACTATACAAGAGTTCAGAATACCTCATTAAAACACCAAAGCTGAGAACATGAACTTATTCTCATACATGTTCATTGCTACCGTATCTCCACTCACATCTTCTCTACAGCTGACAAACTATTTTACTGCTGTAATAAAATAATATAAAAGCTAAACTGATCTGAAAAAGTGTTCCAAAAACATAGTATGAAAAAAAAAATGTTCACTGCTACATAGGGTACATGAAACATTATGAAAAGGTCCAAAATTCTTTTTGCCATTATCTTTGATAGAACCGCAGGTATGAAACTTACATTTACAGTTATATAACTTACCGACAGCAAATCGTCCCTCATCGACCTGACTGATTCCGTCGATGAGGGAAGATCAGCGCACACTGTCAACTCGATTTTAGCAAGACATACAGCACTGTCTCCCATAGCATCTTTGTAGTCAAGCTGGATAGCTACAGACTGGGCGGACCATCAGGCCTACGCAGTAGCAGTGGTGGTCAATGTGGTCCAAAGTCTAACTGCAATTAGCTACAAATGACGTTGCTCAGAGTCAATACTGAGGCCAATACCTGGGCTTGGAGATGGGAAGCTGAACATCCGTCGGTGTGCCCTTGCTGTGCCAAAGGCTGCCTGCGCACTGGGTTACACGTGCAGTATCAGAGCAAGTGATTACGCCCCTCTATCTGGCACTCACCAGTCCATAACCGGAATACTATGTCCAGTCTGGGGTCATGCAATACAAGATAGAGCAGAAAGAGTTAAGATGAGCAGAAGGCCACTAAGATGGTTAACAGAGCTGCAGCACCCAACCTAGGCAGGAAGCTAAGGCAGCATGTCTTCTTCTGGGAAAGAGAAGGCTATGGTGGCGGAACCCAACTGCTGTCTTTCACCACTGAGGGGGTAATTGTGTGCAGGCAAGACAGAAACAGACTCCCTTCAGAGGTGCACAAACGAGGGGTAAGAGGCAGCAAGCCCCGGTTGCTCCAAGGGAAACTCCAAGTTGCTGCAAGGGAAATATTTTCTCCCAGTGCACATGGTTAAGCAATGAAACAGGGAGCCAAAGAGAGGCTATGGAACTGCCATCACTGGAGATTTTCAGAAAGGTTGCACAAAGCCCTAAGCAACTTAAACCAACTTTGGAATTAGCTCCCCTTGAGTACAGGGTCTGACTGGATGGCCTCCAGAAGTCCCTTCCAACCTACACTATTCTATGACGATACTACAGATGTTCGTACTTTCTCTGCGATCACATGAATAAACTCGACTCAAAAAACTTTGCAGAAAAGCATTTATGTTGGTCCTCAAGGAAAGCAGCAGAGACAACTTCCATCTTCAGGCTCAGATAAGGTGCAAATTAATATTTCAGATCTTCCAGGGAAACTCTGATGAAAGAATCTGACTACACAAAGAAATTAAAATGGCTGTTTATACTGCATTCGGGGCAAGAACCGGTATAACTACATTACATCTTGGCCAGGCTAGCATTCTCTACTTAAGCCTAGAACTGTTTTACAGTTAATCACTTCTGTCTATATACTGCATTTCTCCAGGTTTTGGTACTTCACTACTTATTTCTGGATTCCTTCACTGTCAGTAAGAGTCTGTATTGTACTTTCCACTACAGTAAGACACTAAAACTGTGCTTTATAGGTTGCCTGTCCCAGGGCAGGAGTGGGGGAAATGCAGAGAAAATTGACATAAAATTTTTGATTGCTTTTGTTTTCCAAGTTTTATTTTAAACTTCAGAACCAAAGGAAAAATCTAGTTTTCCTTTCCAGTCCAACAAACTGGATTTTCTTGGTGAAGTACCTAAATAAATGGTTTAGAAACATTTTTGCTATTGATGGGGCAGAGTGATTTTCAATTCAAGATAATTTCCTAAGAGGTAAGAGAAAACATACTTTAAATACAAGACACAAGATCACAATTGGTAAGCGATCTTCATATCTATTCTTTAAGAATCCTTCAGAAGAACAAAAAAATTTCAATTTAGTACTTCACTTATAGTACTGCAGTGCTGCAACTTTTGTGCCGCCTCTTAAAGCCGCTTTTACTTCAGAAAAAATAGATAAGTGGATTTCTTAAGCAAAAAACCAAGCACAAAAATATACGCTGGTTTTAAAGAAGTCTTTCAGATACAGTAAGTATTAAGACTAACAAATTTTGTATCCCTTCACTTAGCTCAGTTTTGCAAGTCACACTGATCTTTTACAAACTAGAAAAAAGGAGGTTATAATGATATTCCCTGACTATACTTGACCTCACTAAAGAAATTTCATGTTAGTATCTGAGTAAAAAGGTCAAGTCAACTAAGGAGTACGTCACTCCTCTGAAAAGAAAAAAGTCCTAAGACTCAACACACGATTACGAAAGGTTGAACCATAAACTTTATATTTTACCTAAGGCTAAGTCTTACCATAGCAACCGTTAAGAAACAAAAATATTTCCAAGTAGCCAAGCAATCAAACTTTTGCTTCTGTTCACCTATAATAAAGGAAGTTTAGACTGGCTTTCATAAACGCAGGCCATAATCTCAAACAATTAAGTGAATGGTTAACTTCGCACAAGAAGCTACCTTAAACTTCAAATAGATGAAGTTAACATACCTGATTGCATGATCAGGCCTTTACTGTAAGGTACTCATAACACAACTAAGTTTACGCTGATAATATAACCAAATTTAGCAACGCTTTTATTCCAGACCTTCCTCGTAGGTGAAAAAGACTTTTAATTACAATAAAGACACACTCTGAGGAGCCTTATCACAGTTGCAGTGCTGGCTTACACAAGTCTCACCCTTTGCTCCTCCCCTACACCACCTCTTCAGTTGTGCTGGGGTTTGACATATCAGTTAACAGGGACAAAACAAGCTGGATCAATGAACTGAACCTTGTTAAAAACAGTATCGCCAAAAAGAAAGTTACTTAAAACTGCGGGCATTTGCCTGCTCTGGGTTACCATGCAGCTACATAAACAGTTGAAGAAGCACAAGTGAAATAGTGACACAAGGGCTGCATTAGCCAAGACTGCTGCCAAGAGAAATACTGGTAAAATTACAGCCTAACCTAAACCTGCATCTACCTGTTTGTAACTTACTCAGGTGAATAAGCACATTAGAACAAACAGGAGCAGGGAGGTACCCAACGGCCCTTGCTTTCAGTCTGTTAAGCAAGCTGCACAAGCCGTGATCATGCTTTGATGAGAACCTTAAAAGTCATTTTAATGTACTTCATTAGCACCCCTTCAAACTAAGTTCACTAATTGTTTACAAGATCTGCTGCAACTATGTCCAGAAGAGGTGTGGGGGTGAGAACACTCTACATTTGACCCAGAATGCAGACTGCGGTATATAATCTAAAAATCAGCATTCCTCATAGACTAAGTTAAAAAGCTGAGAGAACCCCCATGAACACTATAGAACTCTCCTATAACTACATAAACAACAATAACTCAAATAAAAAATACTTCACTTGTCCTTATTTGCCTTGGTCATTACTCACATGTGTAGTTTTTGTTTGTTACTTTAGGAACACACTGTGACTGAGTAAGATCCATTGTTTTTCAATAAATAAGTCTGCAAACCATTTGTGTAGTTACCCCTGACTTAACCATTTTTTTAACTGAACCTCATAAAAATCCTAGTAAGTGTCAGTACAAACTATTATTTTAGATTTCATCTTCTCATTGTAATGCAGTTTATTACCAGTTTAGATTTCTATTAAATAAAGTTACTTATGCATAACTGGAAATAAAGAATATTTAGCTCATTTTGAATTAACATGTATTTAGTAGGTTTCAGCATTCAGGAACACTTTTACAGTCAAGCTGTACTAGCTTAAAAATACATTAAGTTCTTATAATGCATATTACAAATGTTTACATGAATGTTTACCATGCGATTTTAATTTTTACTCATTTCTTCCTGATGCTTTGATACATAACACATCAGTGAAAACAGAAGCATATTTGATGAAGAAATACAGACTTTGGTAGCTAGTGGGAAGCAAATTAAGTGGAAGCAAATTCTCTATCTGTCTCCAAATTATATTAGATACTTTGGATGTTCACATCCAACACTTTTTTAAAAACAATTTAATGCAACTGAAATATTCAAGAATGCTGAAAAGAGCTACAGACCTGAAAAAAAGTCAAAGAAAACCCTGGAAACATAGAAGGCCAGGGTCTGCATGAAGTTCCAGATGACAGATTCCAGTTCAGGTTTAAGCAATAGTTTGTAATAATCAAATAATAATTAAAAAAAAAAAATCTAGATTTCCTAAATGGAAATAAAGTCAGGAGTTTATTCATTCTCCAAGTTTCACATAGGGAAGAATTTTCCCAAGAACTTGCCCCTATACAATCACTTCTTTAAATTACTTTGGAATATATGTAATAGTGGCAGAAACAATAAAAACAGTCTGAAGAAATATTTCAGAACAAAACTTATTATACAGACAAAACATACCACAGTAAGCCCATACTAAAATAAGTACTACACCAAAATATGAAGCATTACAGCTGTGTATTTCTGCTGAGCCAAAGCCTCCTATTCAAAGAGCAAAGTACATTTCAGAACTTGTTTTTCTTTCAGAGCCATTAATTCAAGTACTACTAGCAAGCTACCAAAAAAACCCAAACACACAAGAAAACCCCAAACCTACAAACCTCTTACAAGTTAGAGGGATTCTAGAAACCCAAACAAAGCCCCTGCAATCACTGGTCGCTAACGAAACACTGGTAAAAGCACGTATCTCTTGCTGAAGCCTGTAGTCTGGCACTAGGCCTCAAAAACAAGGAGACAGCCTGGGAGCCAGAAAGTGAGCAACTCTATAGCAAGGCACCCAGGGAAGCCTTTCCCCTTCCTGCCAAATAGTGATCCTGCAAGGAAGTCACCCAGCGCAGCACCAGCGCTCATCCTTGACAAGGAGCGCGTAGCACCGCTCCTTCCAGCTACATCACACCTTCGGATGGAAATCCGCGAGGCTGATCTGTGAAAGAAAGTCCAGGAAAAGTGAAACTCCTGTGCGAGCTGAAAAACGAGCAACTACGGAAATTCAGAGTAGTTCCCATATGCCTCTCCTCTGCAGAAAGCACCTACGCGATTCTCCCCTCTTCATCAAAAGCATTCAGATGTAATCATCACACAGCATGGTATACAAAGCCTGGAAAGAAATAACCTAAGCCATTCCTATCTTTGTCTAAATAATACTGCTAGATACTGTATGCAACAGGTTTTACAACAGCATACAACAGACATTACAACAGTGAGCTAATGTTTCCATTTAAAAAACCTGAATGTCACACAAAATGTAGAAAGAGCAACAGGTTTACTGTACTGAGCAGGATCACCAAGATCTGACAGATATCCCTGAGCAAAGCCTATACAAAAAGCCTCCCCGTTAGATAAAACTAAATACCAGCAAACAAAACTAATCCATTCAAAATTAAATGGGAACTAAGGCAAGCTTATTTAGCTCACAGAAGCATTCTACAGACAAAAAGAGAATCCAGGTAGCATCTCATTGACTTAAAATGCAGAAATGTTATAAGCTACAACCGAGGATCACAAAAAAAGTCACACTTACATCGTCTCTCCAGTCTTAGCAACATGACAAAGAAACTGATCCAGTATTGGACACACTTCCTTCTTTCCTCTCTTCTCAAAATCTGTTGGTATGAGAATGAGACAGAAATAATGGTAAAAGAAGACAGGACACACCAAAAATTCGTAATTAGTGATGTACTTGCTTTAACAATCAGTACAGCTCCCACAAAAATATTTTCACGCTTTCATAATGCTTTAGTTGTTCCCAAGAGCTCCACCAGCTTCCCAGCCCTGTAAAACACTTAATATTTTCCTGTGGAGAAACTACATGCATCTGAGTAGTAAAAGTTGATTTGCAACTTCTTTTGAGCAGCTACAACAGAGACAGAGGCTGATTTCCTCGGGCTGCATCCAGCAAGGCAAGCTAGCACAGAAGCGGGCTGGGGAGGGAGAAAAAGCACGGGCGAGGGCCGAGGAAGGGACGGCAGGCAGGCAGGGGTGCGGGGGAGAAGAGGGCACTCAGGCGAGGGGAGCCCCGGGCCTGGAGGAGCAGGGGAGCCGGTGGGGTCACCAACCTCCCTCGGCTGCTCCCCCTCACGCAGCCCAGAGCAAGCCCGGGGGGATGGCTAGGGCAGTGGGGCTAGGGGCTTCCCCACAGCGAGCCCCGGGGCCTCTCCCCCCACTCTGTGGGACCCCCTTCCCTCCCACGCGAGCAGCCCCCTCCTCACAGCACGGGGACCGCGACCCTCGTCACCGGCGGAGAGGAGCTGCCGCCCTCAG
>NW_009606897.1:113859-119837 GCF_000690535.1 Cariama cristata | reverse complement strand
TGGCCTCGCCATTATTTATGAGCTCCAGCCCCTATTTGCGCAGCTAATGATGCACCGGAGGCCGCGGTGCCTCGCCTCGCTAGCGCGGCGGCGAGGGCAGGGCAGCGCCTGTAACTGGAAACCAAAGCCTTCGCCGTCACCGCCCGGCCACTTTCCATTCACTCCTAGGTGCTTAACTGAGGGCTGGGGAGAAGCGCTCCTGGTGCCTTAGGAGTCCAGCTATAAGGATTATTTTACAAAGGAACCGCGAGTACCTTTGCAACCACCGGGAAGAGAGACTTGACTTTATTTTTTTTTCCCCTCACAATGAGCCAGGTTTGGAATTAAAATGTTCTTGTAGCAGGAGTGGAATCCATAAACTGATAGAAACCAGATAGAAATCTGTATTACTGGTTCCTCCAATAGCTGGGTAAGCATAATTGAAAGTTCTCTTTCTTTGCTGTAATAGATGTGAAATGTGTTTGATGGTCGAATTTTCCTGCGGTTCACAGATAATTAAAGCAATATTTTCGAGATTAGCATAGTCTGCATTTGGCGGGGTTTTTTTTCCCTTCTCTTTCTTTCCTTTCTTCTGCTGAATGATTTTCCTTACAGGATTTAAGGGTAGGACTCAGCCTGTAGCGGATGACACCTGCACAGCACTTCACAGCAAAGCTATATAATACTCTCCAAAAGCAATATAGCATGCTGAAAGCGACCTCCGTGGCAGGAAAACTTCACCACTTTACTTTAGTAGTGGTTTGCCAGTTTGTTTACAGTTAGAATAGGGTATAAGAGCGGAAATGTAATTAGACGTTGCTTTTTGTCTGTCCTAAAAGATTCTTTGAAAGTACTTGCAAGGTTTTATGTCTGTGGGTTGTCAGCAGAGATCATGTGCACAGGACATGCTGAATATAGTATCATGACTTACTGAGATAAATTCAGAACTGCGATAAAAGCCCAAACTGAGAGTCAAACCTGCAATGATTTTGTGTTCAGTTACCAGGTATGTAAATCTCTGAAATTAAACCCATTTCCATTAGGTAACACGTCAGACACCCTGAGGTACCTTTTTGGCACCGTATGCATTTATTACTTACGTGTCTAAGAGCTGGGTAGGAACCATGCAGCTCGGAATTTGAATCTTGTATTTGCCTGAATTTCTGTGTTAATGGTGAAGATCTGCAGTTTGAGCAGTGAAATGTAGCAATGTTTCACTCCTGTAACTGCACTAGAATTGGCAGGAGGCATGAGAGTGGGAGGGAAATTTTTAGTGCTGAAAGGGTTTTTTTATTATTATTATTTCCTACAATATCGTTTAAAGGAAGAGAGAAAGCCACACACTTGTTCCTCTTTGACTTTTTATCTCTAGTGCAAAGAAAGCATAGTGCTACTACTGTAAAATACTAATCCCATTGCATCTGTTAAATCACATGTTCTGTATGATTGGCTATTTGTTTTGGCCTGACAAAGAAATTTTATCAGGATTTAATGGCATTTCTCTCTTAGAAGAGGGGTACGTTAAAGCATATCCCATGGGCTGGTCACAAGGTTTTAAATTTAAAGCCCACAAAGCAGCATTAATACTAGAGTTCATGCAGCCTGTTTAAAAATTATTCTTGGCGAAAACTCTGCAACTATCGCTTCATTAGTTAACAGACCCTTAGAGATAATTTGGAACTGGGCCAGAATGGATATATTTCTCCTGTAGGCCAGATCTGTAGCTGGCAAATTTCTGACACTGATGTTTTTGTCAATTAGCAGAGTTGTAGCATTACTCGATCTTCATGCATTTGTCAGTACTGCAGAGCAAATTGTGAAGGAGAGTTGAGAGTGTGGGCTACAGAGCTGTGCGCTCCCTCCATCCCACTCCCAACTTAATATGAAGTTCTCATGCAGAGAGAAGCCTTTCAAAACGATTTACAGTCAGTGGGTCGGGAATGACAGAGGTAGTAATGAGATATGGGGCTTTTACCACTAAGTCAGTGGTGTGGATCCAGCCCAAATTGGTGTTGACCTAAAGTCATCCCTGCCTGACAGCTGATTCCTGCCATGCTGTGGTGGTTACAGCCGGTTCTTTTAGGACAGGTGTGAATGTCCGAGGGACCGAATGAACAAGCATGTAGAAATACGGGCTTCCACTGGAGGGACTGAAGTGCTAGAGCAGAGCTGAAGTACAGAAGTGTAAGATGATTGCACATGCAACAAAACTCTTCATGAAATAAATGTATAGCCTTTAATGCTATCTTCTAGCTGAAGGGGTCGTATCCTTCAAAGTGCTACCAGTTACCATAGAATCAAATATATCACTGGTTTAACCCATAAATGGTGTCTAAACCCGAAAAGGAAAAAAAAAAAATCTAAGCAGGGAAGTAGAATGAGCCTCAAATGAGGGTGTATTTTAGTCTCACTTTTGCAGCTGAGCTGACGAACAAAGTTGTTTTCATAGGTGAAATGAAATTTGGACTTCACAGTTTTGGAGAGATGCAGTTTAGCAGCATTATAGATGTGCAATATTCTGCTTCTAATGTCTGCTGGGTTTTATGGGTCTGCTCCAAAGTCCATTGGAATTGATAGAAAGTGCCACTGACTCCACTAAGCTCAAGCCCTTCCTGTGCAGAAAAGATGCAGGTTTGTTTTGGGGTGTTTTCTGATTCTCTGAGGAGCTCAGTCTTCTCATCAGCTAAACCCTATAAAATGAATGTCAGCAGATGTGTAGGAGGAGTAGCAGAAGTATCAAGTGTAATGCACTGTCCAACACTGGGTATTCTTAGTGCTCTGTAGAAAGCTGCGAGAGCAGGTAAGTATCCCGAAAGGAGCTAGCCCAAAAAACAAACGTTGACTAACAGTTTCAAGCATGTGGAAATACTTTTGGTTTCAATGGTTTTGAAATTAGTGACGTGTATAGTCAGGATTTCTTCTTAAAAGAAGATCTAGAGGGCTATTAGAGAACTCACTAAAATTTAAAGCTCATTTCCAAGCAACTTTGATTACAAATGTTAAAAGAAAAAAAACAACCAACCAACAACCCAAACCTGCCCCCTCGCCACCAAACAGGAGAGAGATATCAAATATGATGTAAAGTAAGGAGACACATCTAAAAATATCAACCAGCTTTTTATTCATGAAACTTTATCTCCTGTCCTTGCTTTGCTCTGCCTTGACATTTGGTATAATTATTTTTCCAGCAGGTGGAATTGTCCTTATTTAAATAAACTGAATCTAATGCTGTAATCTGCCTGTTAGTATGAACCAACAGAGCCTGAGTTTTGGCTAACAGGCAGAGAGCTCCTTTTGTGCCAGCACAGAAGACTGCTTGGGAAAACCATTTTCAGATACACAAAAAAAAACTAGAAGTGCTGTACTTCCTTCACATTATTGTATATTATGGCTTCAGCTGGGAGAGCTTTCTAACACAGATCTTTCTGTAGTGTTGTTTTTGCTCCACAAAATTGTGTAACAACAGTAATGTGGTATCTCTGTCTTTCAGGTTTTGTTTCTTGGATATTAAGTTGCAAATCTGAAGAGATGGCATTTCTTGCACTGCACGTGTTGATTGGGATATTTATTTACTCTAGCAGCGCAAAAGGATCTTCCCAGCCTCAAGCAAGAGTGTTTTTAACATTCAATGGTAAGAAGATAAACATTCTTAAGTAAATGTTATGATTGAACATTTTCTTCTTCCCCTTAAATTCAATAACTGAGTAGAAATTGCTTTTTGATCTGTGTCCACAATTTTATTTTTGGTTTGTGTTGCTGAGGTACCTGTCAGCCTAAATTTGATTTTTACCTGAAATTCATTGCCACTATAGCTATAAGTACGTAATGCTTTCTCTTTATTTTGAGTTATTATGGCTTACCAACAACTAAAGGTTTTATTTCTTATCCTTAGTTTTATTTGGGAAAGATGATGGCACGTGGCATGTAGTGGAAGTTACTAATGATTTGGGTTGCTTTCATTCAGTGCCCAAATGAGACACTTTATACTCTGAAAATCAGGCTGCCTGAAAGTTTGCCAAGGTAGCTAGCAACGGAGTCCTTTGACAAAATATTATTCCTTGTGCACTTTGTACAATGTGTTGGATGTACAGAGCATGCAGCAATCACTAATGCCTACATACTATAAACAAGCAATCAAAATTCTTATTTTTGAAAGAAGGGAGCGTTTACTTCTGAAGTGATGAGCAGTACCTTATTGCTGCAATTACCCCAGTATTACTTTAGTAGTAAGGTAGCTTATTCTTCTAGTACTAATCGCTGTCTTAAATGCTGATTTTTAGCCACCAGTTCAGAATGTGTGTGTTCTTCAGGCTTACTGTTTCTGTTAAATTTGAGCAGAAATTTTGTGTCACTAACTATAGGGGAATTGACTTTCTTCTGCCTCTGCCTTCTCTGCAATTGTCTTTGAGGCATGAGGGCTTGCTATTCCCTGCGCCGATACTGTCTGTATTAGGGTGGTTTGTATGGTTCACAAGTGCAGGGATGCCCTGCAACTGCTATGTTCTCCCATGGGAATATTTATTCTGTGTGCTCTGAATAGTCTTTAAAGAATCACTTTAAAAATAGTAATAGTTAGTAAGTATCTCAAACTGCTGTTCACCACGATGATCATAACTATGTACTCTTGACTCTGAAAGACATCTGGAAGGACACCTACCAAGTTAGACCTTCCACAAATACCAACCAGCAGACTCAACAATTACAAGATATTGTCTATAGTAGAGTATAGGGCCCTAAACTTATGAGTGCAATACCTAATAGGTGCAAAATGGCATGGTTCCAGTAAAAGCAGTAGTAGAGATTGCATTCCAAGAGGGAACTGCCAAATGAAGAAGTAGGTGGGAATTTTCTTGCTTAAGTAACACTGACTTAATGTAGATGGTACTGAATCAGCACAACTCAACACAGAAGCAAGTTTGGCTGTGGCTGTGTGTCACACCTGCAGGTTTGTCACAGTTAGGCAGAACAGGCTGATTGAGTTTTCCACAATGTGTCCATGGTGGCCCTGGAAGTAATCTAGGCTTCCCCTGATCTCTGGTATGAGCATGAAGTAGGAAGTGTTCAGGTTTTGTGGTACTCAGCCTTGTGAATGGGAAAGAATCATCATGAGGGGCAAATGGTTTTAGCCTGGACTCAAGAGATTTGTGTTTTCTTCCTTGGTTCATCACAGGTATCCTGCAAGTCTGAAACACAGAACCACCCGTAGAGCAAAAAACCCCCAAACCTAGGGATTTAGAAAAAATAATGACTGGGTGAATTGAAACCTTAGTTTCTCTGTCCCTCTCTGAAAGGAGGTTGTCCCCCTTCCTTTAGAAGGGGTTATGACAGCTTCATGTCACAGTGACCCCTTTGGTGACATTCTTGGGCCCAAGAGCTCTGCCACCCTGTGCTGGCCCTGGGGACCTGACTGTAACCCTGCTGGGCTGCCTCCATTACAGCTCGCTTCTGCAATATCATCTACAGCAGTCGCATGTCCTGTGTCCTCTCCTTGATTTTTTTTAAAGCAATGCTTTGCATAGGTAAAACTGAGTCTCTATCCTCAGTGAAAATTAGGGCAAAGTAAGTGTCACCAGAGCCTTGCAATACTATTTCATTATCTTAAAATGGACATTTTACTTTCTCTAATACTTATGTTCAACATTCAACCTTTGAAAAAAAAGTTACATTTTGAAGTCCTTGATTTTTAATGGGTCTTTCAAAGTCATAAAAGTAAGAAATTAATCACGCATTTTACAATATGACAAGTAATGTCTGAAATAAAAGGCTGAGCTTTTTGTATAATATGAAACCAGTAATTTTATTTTTAAGCCTGATTTCCAGATGGTAAGAAACAGCTTTCATTATGTGAAAAGAGTTTGCAGGTGTATAACAAGGTAATGGTCCCTCCTGTAGTATGAACTTCTGTTCTATAAATCTTCATTTATTTACATGAGTACTGATATAAAAGAAAAAGGTGAAACTTTGTATTGTTCTCTAGCCAAGTGTGATAACACACTCTT